>NC_140590.1:723997301-724159386 GCF_964204655.1 Triturus cristatus | reverse complement strand
TCTTTCTCTTCTCTCTCTCTCTCTCAGTCGGAGCCTGATAGCACCGCTTGTCCTTTAACAAAAAAAACCCAGCACTGGCATAGCCAATAGGTGGGGCCTTATAAGTGTTTAACCATGCAGCAGTTAATGTTGTTGCACCAAGGATATTGTGCTGCATAACTAAATACTTCTAAGGTCCCAAAAGCGAGACCTATTGGCTATGCTAATGCTTGTTCTTTTATTCAGTCTTTCTCAATGCAGTAAGAGGAGGACAGAACACATGATTGATCAAATTGAAACCGAAGATAGACTCTAAAGAGAAGATGCTTCTCTCTTCTTGTGGGAAGAATGTGAGAAGGCATTGAGATGCAGATACAGTGAGCGATGGTCAAAAACTACCTGAATAAATCTGCAGTTCACGCTTGGCTATGCCAAATTCAGAACAAGGCGTTACTTACATGATCAATCAGGCGACCTATGGAATGTACATCTCTGAAAAACAAGATAGTTGTTCTTTTAAAATGTGTCTTAATCTGCAGCATTAGAAAGGCTTTAGTATACCTTTAAACAGGTATGAAAACAAATTCATGTGTTTTATTACAAGTAGCTGAGCATATACAAAAATGTAGGTCCTCTGAACACCCTCTGGCCCCTCTTTTCACTATGAGGTAAAAACTCACAACTCAATAGCATACAACCAACACACTTACGTTTTACATTCTTCATTGTTACTTTTTTTTGTTAATCCACATCATCGGCATCAACAACATCCAGTGAATATGCATGGGCAGCACTGTTATTTTTGCCAGTGTTGGATGATGCTTAGGCTCAGTTTAATCAAGAATTAGAAAGCCAACTCAATAAGAATTACGGCTATTTCTATTTCAGAAATCTACATTTCCCCATATAATCCAGATAGCCAAGATCAGATGGCACTCTGTTCATGTATAAGCCACTTTTAATTCTGTGTGATTCTTTTATGATATTCTTGAGGTGATCTGTCTGTTCAGGGATGCTTAGAGAAGTGTTAGGGTTGCGAGTGTTGTAATACAAAACAGACGGCCCTAGACATATGATGCTGCCAAACAAATGGTTGTTTATTCCAAACAATCAAGAAAATGCTTCTTTATAAAACGTTTTCGATAGAGCACTGAGCACGTTTTCCATTCACACCCACTGTGCTGCTGTCATCAGTGATACATATGTGACAAATGTGATCAAATGTGTGTATCTACAAGCAAGAATGGCACGGCCCGTTCTTGGCTAATCAACAACAATGATAAGGGTCTGCGATTTCTTTGACATTTGAATCCAGGAGATAACTAGATCATCATCATGACTCTAGATGTAACAAAGCCCGAGAATCATGCTGAAATAAACAAGATAGAGATAGTAAGGAAACAAGAAATGGAAATGCTGTTTAAGGTACGAAAAGCATATATAGAAAGGTATTCAGAGTAAAAATGAATCTTGCAAAAGACTGAAAGAACATCGAAAAGGGGGAGATGTGAACCTCATGCGAAAAAAGTCATAGTAGATTACCAGAATCAATAATAAATACTGCTTACCCCAAGGGGTAATGCAAAACTAGTAGTTCCTAGGGTGTGATACCTGTGATTAAGAAGGGGTAACTAATAAGAAGGCTAGGAGAAATGTATTACAAGACTAAAATAGGAAAATCCAAAAGAGCCCTAATTACCTTAAGCTAATGGACCAAATCTCCAGGAGGAAGATGCCGGGAGCCAAAATTGAGGTGTTCCCAAGCGGTGGGAGATACTGCTCCACTGCATGGTGTGTAACGTGAGCCTCTCCATGCAAAAGCGGCCTCAAATAGGGAGCAACTACAAGAAAACCGGGCGCTGCCATTAGAAGCAGTGTCCTGACGGTGAAGTGAACAGCGAATGGAAAGGAAAGCCGCTGCATGCTGGTTCCACATCTATGCCAGAGGCGTGGAAATGAAAGTAGGACCTAATAATGGGCGGCATCCTGCGAGGTTCATGTGGGAATGTCAAATAAGAAAGGTGTGAGGCAATATTATAACAAGCATTGAAAATGCAATAGGTCTCGCCTTTGATTAAGTTAAAGCCATTTGCTTTGCTAATGGTATTGTATAGCAAAGCAAATGACTTAAACTTGATTAAAGGCGAGACCTATTGCATTTTTAATGCTTGTTTCTGGACTGCAGTGACAGCAGGCACATCATGTGCACGCTCACACTGCTCACTTCACTAGAGGATAAGTAATGGCATGATCTCATGCCAAGTGAGCGTTGTAGGGGGAAGGTAAATCCTTAAGAGTCGTTTTCTCTCTGGGTTTCCCTTCTCTTTTTGAAACTCAGGAGCAGCAACATTGTCGTGGTGTCACCAGGGCTTTAAGTGGAAGCTTTTTCAATATTATATATTTATCTTATGCAAGTAACAACCATTGACAAAGCCAATAGTCCTGACCTCTTGTAGGTATGATGTTGCTTGTTGTATCATATCTGGATGCAATGACAAACCGCCAAATACAAGTCGGGCGGCACACTATGCTAAGCACAGATTTTTAGCTTGCATGTTTTTAAGCCACGCCCTTAATTACATTGGCCACGCCCCTTTGAGAGACCCACAGTTTATTCATCCCACTTAAAGCCCTGCCCACAGCGCTATAGATACTCCCATGAATACATCCATGTTTTGTCCGGTTGTGTGTGGTGAAAGCTTTCAAACACATACTGGGCGAGAACAAGAACCCAACAGTTCCTGTGTTTATCGGGCAGGCAAGTTGAGCACGAAAAACTTAGCTAATCGGAGGTGTACGCAACCAATAAACGAATTTGTCAATTAAACAGTTGCAAGTGCTGGTGATGTCCGCATAACAACTGCACAAAAGAATGTACCGTCAAGGCCGCAGCTCAGTGAACAGGACAGTAAAGAGGCGGCATCAGAGGTAACTCTATTGCTTTCTCTCCTTCCGCCGAGGACATGACTAACAGCCGCGATTCAGTGTCTGTAGCCCACCCCAACGAGTGCAGGAGCTAGAAAGCTGAACTATCAGCAGTGACAAAAGCTATTCAAGCCGATGCCATGTGCACGTTTGAAAATTAAAGTTTTTGACACCAAAAAAAGCAGAGCAGCAAACAAAAAGTGACCTATGACCTGCAGCGCTTCAACAAAGCGTTAAACTACGATTACAGACAGAGGAAGCCAAACTAAGCTCTTTTACAAAGCTCTTGCAGTTGAGTAGTATTCGGTGTGTACATTTACACTCCACGGAGAAAAGGACTAGGGGATGTGACCGAAGGCTAACCACGTCAGCTGTCTGGCATCTCAGTTAGAAAGTGCATCCAGGCATCAGCCAGGCCCTGCGGGATAAACCGCACAACTGCTGCACGGTGCTGGAAGGCGAGCCCTCTCCAAGCTACAATTGTCAACACATGTGTGCTTTGCTTATTACAAGATGTACTGTTAGCAGCGCCGTGGTAATAGACATGGCATGTCCAATGGAAGACTCGCATTCAGCTTAAGAATTCACTTCTTCTCCATCAAAGCACAGCGTGGTACTTTGACTTGAAATATTCTGCCAGTTGGAAGCACACAGCACAGAGCTCAGGTCATGAACCAACTGAGCAGGACGTTCGGACCGTGACGCACCTGCCGAGGCCAGTTTCCTTTGTAACTTCGTACGCACTATGTCAGTCAGTATCCAGCTGTTCCTAAACTCTGGTTCATCCTTCTGACACCTTGACACTCATGTGATCTTGCGCAAGTGACTTTAATGCCGCTGTACTTCGTCACCACACACCCAAAGTGCCTAGAAGCCAACTGTAAATCTGCATGATGCGCTGCGTGCACAATTTGGCGCTTTGACTTGACATATTCTGCCAGTTGGACGCACACAGCACAGAGCTCAGGCCATGAACCAACTGAGCAGGACGTTCGGACCGTGACGCACCAGCCGAGGCCAGTTTCCTTTGTAACTCTGTACGCACTATGTTTTTCCAGTCCGTATCGAGCTGTCCCTAAGCTCGAGTTCATCCCTCGGACACCTTGACACTCCTGTGATCCTGCGCAAGTGACTTTAATGCCGCTGTACTTCGTCACCACACACCCAAAGTGCCTAGAAGCCAATTGTAAATCAATATGATGCGCTACGTGCACAGTTGGCTATTTGGAGGTGGGCAGGATCCCTCCTCCCCCACCATGACGGTGAGAGGAGGGGGAGTGCCACCAGTGCCGCTTGCACACAACCTTCCACTTTCAGTCTCTAATCGTAGTAACAACCCGGGGATGCCGGGTTTAGAACTCAAGTTTCCCGAGTCCACAGTCACTAAAACGCACACACTATTTATCTATTTATTTCTCTGTTACGCGGAGGTGTCCTGGCGCTGATTGGCAAAAGTGTGTATGGGCAGAGGGATTAGTGTGTGAAGAGCCATGTCTTCAACGCTCTCCTAAAGGAAAGGAGGTCCGGCATTTGTCTGAGGTTCAGCGGCAGTGCGTTCCATGCCTTTGCTGCACCCAGGGAAAAGCTCCTTCCCCCCCAACGAGCTTTTCTGACTCTGGGGACAACTACCAGTCCCTGCTCAGCTGACCTCAGCGATCTTGTCGGTCTGTGCCATTGGAAAAATCGGGTCATACAGTGGGGCACTAGGCCATTCAGAGCCTTAAAGGTTACGCATAGAGATTTTACGAACTGGTAGCCAGTGTAGCTTCACCAGGTCCCATGATACCGAGGCAAATTTAGGTGTACCTGTGATCAAGCGGGCTGCTGTGTTCTGCAGAATTTGGAGCTTATTAAGAAGCCCCTTTTGGGCATTCAGCAATAGGCTGTTACAGTAGTCCAGTCGGGACATCACCAGTCCTGTAACCACTGTCGTCTTGTGCTCGTCTGCAAGAAACGGCAGGACTTTCCGGATGGTTTTTAATACGTAGTGGTAGTGGGTTGCTGAGGTAAGCGCATTAATTTGAGGCCTGAAGGACAGTGAGTCGTCCATCAGTACACCCAGGTTTTTGACCTTCGGGACCGGAGATGGGGGGTGGTACCCATTTCCTCCGGCCACCAACGTGGGGACCAGAAGTTGTCTCTGGACCCAAACAGCAACACTTCAGCTTTAGCTGAATTCAACTTGAGGCAATTTTCTGCCATCCAGTTGCTGACTTCCCGCATGCAGCCTCTGAACCTATCTGCTGTGCTATCGGTTTTCCCCGGTAGCAGTGACACCACTATCTGAGTGTCATCTGCGTACAATGTTAAGTTGAAGCCAAAGGATCTGATAATTGGTGCCAAGGTGGAGACGTACACATTAAAAAGAGTAGGACTCGGGGAGGACCTCTGAGGGACTACGCAGGGGAGCACGAAAGGGTCTGATTCGAAGTCCCCCAGCGCCACCTTCTGCATCCTGCTGGAAAGGAAGGCATGCAGGATTTTAAGTGCCTTTCCTTGAATCCCGCTGGCCCTTAGCCGGTCCACAAGAATCTTATGGTGGACCGTATCAAAGGCCGCGGACAGATCCAGCAAGATGAGGGCAGCTCTGCCCCCTGCATCCATCACTGTTCTCACGTCCTCTACTGATATAATCAGTGCAGATTCGGTGCTGTGCCCCGCCCGGAATCCATGCTGAGATGGATCCAGGCTCTGGCCTGCCCCCAAGAAGGCGCTCAGCTGTGTGTTTAAGATGCCCTCCATGACTTTCACCGGAAGGGGCAGCCTAGCAATTGGCCGAAAGTTATTCAGATCCGTCGCATCTAGATTAGGTTTCTTCAGCAGGGGTAGAATGGAGGCTTGTTTCCAGCGCAAGGGAAACTCCCCGCTATCCAACATAGCATTGAACAATGAGTAAGACCTGCGGCCATGGCAAAGGGGGCTAGTTTGGCTACCATGGCCGGACAGGGGTCATTAGGGGAGCCAGATTTTATCCTTTGTAGTCGGTTCCCCACCTCCTCCTCCCTAATGGGGGAGAAGTTGAGTAACATCACTTTGTTACTGCCTGCCTCTGGGTTAGTTTCTGGAGCGGTGATCTTTGCGTGAATGTCTAGCGGGAGGAAAATTCTTTCTACCTTTTCCTGGAAGAATTTAGCCAGATCTTCGCATAATTTGCGACTAGGTGGTATCTCTACTGGTTTGGGGGCAGCCAGGGAAGATACTATGCGAAATAGTTCCTTGGAGGAATTACTTGCATCCTTGATGCGTTTAGTATAAAACGCGTGTTTGGCCTCTTGGATCGCGCGTTTGTATATTTTCAGCTCTGCGATGAGAGGCTTTCTATCCTCCTCTTTATAGTTTTTCCGCCAGACTCTTTCCAACTTTTTACAAAGCACTTTATGATCCCTGATTTGTTCAGAGAACCAGGGAGCCGAAGGACTAGAGCGTGTGGAATGATATGTTTTAGGAGGGGCTAAGTTGAGGCAAGCTGCCTCCAGCCAGTTCGTATATGTAGTAGCTGCGTCTTCCACATTGACTGGAAGGGGCCCCATAGAGGTTCTTAGCAAGCACTCAAGAGCCTCCCCTTCTATGTTTTTCCACTTCCTGATCATTCTGGGCGGGTTCTTGACCTTACTTGGTCTGGGAGGCGGGGCCACGCTAATTTCAAATTGAACTGCCGCGTGGTCAGACCAGGAGACCGGTCGAACTGCCTTGACTTCTAGATAGGGATGGTTAGAAAAAATCCCATCTATGGTGTGTCCTGCTCTATGAGTCGGGCCACTGACCCTTTGCTTTAGCTCAACCCCATGCATCAGTTCTGTAAGATCCCGCGTGTCAGGGTCTGAGTCACACTCCAGGTGAAAGTTGAAATCTCCCAACAGTGTAAACGTCTTGGCGCAGACCGCTTCTTCCAACAGGCTACTGAGTGCTGGGAGAAACGGGGCTTTGGGCCCGGGGGCCTACACATAAGGCCGCCCTTGAGGGTATGGTGATCAGATAAGGTGAAATTATAAACGAGTGCTTCGAAAAGGTCGGTGGTGCCAGGCTGGAAGGATCCTCTGACCGAATTATGGTAGATTATGGCAAGTCCAATAGAGAAAAGGCAACCCCCTACACAATTAACTTGAAGGTCAGGGAACAGGGGGAAAAGGACAAAAAACTGCAATACACAGTATCCCTCTAGACCTATATTTCTTTATATCGAGATTGTTGTAGGCTTACATGTACCAAGCAAAAAAACACCCTTATATACACATATTCATTGTGTCTATTTATAAATTTATTTATTATTTTTTTCCTTCATTTTAGCGTATAAATGCAATTCATTTCATTTTTTATATAAAAGAGAGAGAACATCCAAAAGATACTCTTGATATACAAAACAATCCAGATCTTGCACAAATGTGACAATTTATACATATATATACAGATTTAGAAAGGCAAGACTTATGTCGAGAAAATTCCTAAAGATTAAACATACAAATATTAACATTAGTCAGAAAGACAAAAATCAAAGAATCAAGAAAATTCAAAAAATTCAAAAAATCCCCAAACCATTTATACCTCTGCACACTTCACATTCGTTTCCCTCACATCCATCACATACATCCTACACACCCCAGAACTGGGCAGCATGCACAAAAACAGGCTAGCAGGGGTGAAAAACTGAACCCTCTGATGTTGTGCTGAGCGCTGAGGCGTGTCATACAGACTGGTCGACGCGCGTTTCGATGGCTTAATCCTCTTTAAGTGCCATCTTCTTCAAGACCTGTTACTTAGTGATTTTGTAACGGGCAGGTCGGGGGGGATAATTTTTCTATAGAGATAAAAAAATATTTATTTAATTTGTTTTACGCTTGGGTGTCAATTTCTTTGAAGCCCACAGGAGAAGTGTTACATCATCTCCAAGAAGAAAAGACTAAAACGTTATTCAAACTATCAAAGTTGCAGGTATGCCATTAGGCAGTGTTCTTTACCAAAAAGGATAGACCCACATCAATAAGAGTGTCAAGAGAGGCAGAGTAGGAGAAAGGTGGTTTCTAGTTGCTACAGAGGCAGGTAGTTATGAGTTATAGACCCAGAGTACAACACATTTTTATGCAGAGAAAGTTTTCACGTCTATGCACTCCTTTATATCTCTTTATATTAGCTTATTCGTCTCAAGAATCATGACTAACATACACCAGTATAGGCACTGATGAGAAGAAGAGAAGATTATATAATCTTAGTTCCAACCTGTAAAAATGTAGTTGTGTAGGCATCAGTGAATATTCTCTATGATTTCTTACGCTTTCCCACTGCTCCAAAATCTGTCTGCACGCGAAAAACAGTGTATTACCAAAAAACAATATTTTACCCACTTGTTCAAAGAGAGAGCATCTTGTTATCTAGTTGCCCGGTGTTGTTAAGTTCCACATTTGTGCACTTTTTACCTTTAGCGCTACGTCGTATTCTCGGAAAAAGGTAGATTTAACTTCCCATAAGTTGAGGATATTCCAGCTTACTCTTGGAAATTCCGCTACAGTGCCCTCCTTGATTTTGTTATCTGGCCATTACCTACAATAACAATAAATGTCACTAACGAGAACCTAATCACGGCTTTATACTATTTTCTCCGTGTAATGCTAGTAGTAATGCAAACAAGTAACTTGTTGTGATTATCTTTTATGTGAAGTAAGAGTAAAGTTCAATATGTTTCAGATGGTCTGCTGGTCACTTAATATACCTCTAAATGTCTTCTTTGTGCTGTCCTCTATATCCTTATTCTTTTTTTATAGTCCCAGCGGATCAGCTCTGCTTTCACAGGTTAGTGGTTCTCTCATATAGGGCGACTCTTGTTGATAACACATGGGATAATTACACTGAAAGACAAACTGCGATGCAGTTATTACATGGGAAATTTCAACGAGAGATTTATTTTGTTGGAAAAAAGGCATGATTATTACGTTGTCCTGGGGGTTTATTAGACACCTTTAACTATATGCCATGAGTGCAGCTTCCCGGTTTTGGGTAAAAAATATCTATATATATATATATATACCCCGTAAATATTATCGTGACTTTCAAATGGCTATAAGTGACTTCCCTAAGTTGTAGTTGAAAAGAGATTTAATAATCATAATTGGATTTAAGAACTATTCCGGGATAGGGCATAAACTCGAAATACTTTTAGGCCCCTTCAATCTAAGGGGAGCAAAACAACTTGTTCAATTGCAGGGAATGTCGATTTTATCAAAAAGTGCCTACTTTAGAGTGTTTGCACCCCACCTATACCACATGCCAAGGACATTCGTCTTACCTTATAGGAGTAGATAAATTCGTACGAGCGGCACCTCCCTCATAGTAACGGTTCCCAGAGTGTGCTGTATTTGACCCTCCTTATATATACCCCAATCGGGATCGGAGGGTTCTCTAATGCAAGGCACCTGAGAGACGCCATGACGTCATTATAGCCGCGTCGTGCCTTACAGAACGATACTAATTATATTCATTTGAACGCCATCTTGGAGTGTATATAAGATAGACCAAAGTACATCTATAAGCTCTTCTTCCAGTTAGTATGTGCTTTGTCAGTCAAAAATGACAAAAGAGAATTTCTTTATGTTCTTGGCTGAAATTCTTTGTATCATTATTAGTACATTTAATACCCAGAGTAAGCCTAGCGTTTCTCCGTTATTCTAAAAATAGTGAGAAAACGCCGACGCCATCTTGGAATGGGCAAAAGAAAACTTGCATAGGATAAGAGTTGGGCTAGCCGCTATGTGAAAGGACACACATAAATGGTGATCCTCTATACATAATTCGTAACTGGCGGTACCTTTTGCGGCCCATTCTCACAATTTGTGGAAAGAAAAATAAAAATCTCAGCTCCTTAATAGGAGTGTCTAAAATGGTTATTCGCATGTCATAATGGTACGATGTACTGTGCACTATGTCAGGTTAGTCAAAGCCTAAATATTGCAACCCTAGGGCTAGTTTATTACACCCACTTGGAGGCGATTTATACAGAAGTGGCGCACCCACACCCATGGGACGAACTCACCATAATTATGTATAATATCATAAATATAATGTGGGTGTGGGCATCTGCGTGCCCTTTGCAACCATGTGGCAAGCTCCCCATAATGAAGTATAATATCATATAGTGTGGGTATAAGCATATGCCATGCCTTTTACCAATTCTCTTCTGAATCAGCTGAGATTGAAAAAGGAGGTCGCGAGGATAGTATACCCAATGTATATTTCATCTCGTATGCCACACTATTTCCTCATTCAAACCATTTTTAACTGTGTCCCGAGTGTAAATCCAATAAGTCTCCCGTACTTTACGAACTTCTTTTATGTCTTTACCAGGAATATGTCTTACTTTTTCCAAGATTAGCCACCTCCGTTCGTTTTCATTGTTTCCCAGGGCAATACAATGTTGTACCATTGGGCATGATATTTTTCGTGTCCTGATTGCCGACCTGTGTTCGCTGTAGCGAATTCTAAATTCACGACCTGTCTCCCCCACATATCCCAGGGTACATGGGCACAGGATAAGGTAGACAAGATTCCGGCTCCTTCAATTGGTAAAGTCACATAATGGCCCTTTCTTGCCAAGATAATTCCAGGTTTAAGTTACAATGGCACTATCGCATGCAATGCATGTGCCACATTTATGATTCCCCAAAATAGGAGGTCCTACCAAGGTGGTTTGTAAGGCAGATTCTTTGGGCTTTGGTCTCGTGTGTACCAAACTGTCTTTGAGATTCCTATTTCTGCGAAATGCAAGGATGGGTTTCTGGATGGCCTCTTGTTCCTCATTCGTATTCAGGACATGCCAGTTTTTGTCTAAAATCTTCCTGATCTTAAAATTCATAGAGAAAATAATAACCATTAAGAACAATATCCCTAACCCAGCATCTCCCGTTCCCCCCCCTCTTCCTCCCAAAAACACCAGTATCTTAACGGAATTTCCACCTATCTCCCTTCAGGAATTCACCTCACTCCTCCTCAAAGTTAAGTCAGGTTCCCCTAACGATTGCTGCCCTCCCCAGATTCTGAGAGAGGCCTTCCTTGCTTGTCCGGGCCCCCCCCTTGCTCTATTAAACAACTCTCTTGCTAAAGGGGAGGTCCCTCTCTCTTTCAAGCAAGCCGCCATCCTACCCATCCTGAAGAAATCGAATGCTGACCCCACCATTCTCAGCAATTATAGACCGATTTCTCTCCTCCCCTATTTAGGAAAAATCCTGGAGACCTATGTTACCCGCTGCTTGAGCTCTTTCATAGAGAATTCCTCCTATCTAGACCCTCAACAAGCGGGTTTCAGACCCCTCCATTCCACCGAGGCGGTCATAGTAGCAGTCCTGGACACCCTCAGGAAGGGCGCTGACAATAATGTATCTCAGGCCCTTGTCCTATTGGATCTCTCAGCGGCGTTCGACACGGTCGATCATACCATTCTGATCGACCGTGTCCACAACGCCGGCATCCAGGGAGTAGCCCTCGACTGGCTCAAATCTTTTCTCCATCAACGAACTCAGTCCGTCCATCTTTCCACTTTGTCCGCGCCTTTTGTCTCTCTCCCTTGCGGAGTCCCTCAAGGCTCGGCACTATCCCCGCTTCTTTTTAATTTGTACCTTCAACCCTTGTTAGCCTCCCTCCGCACCTCTCCAGCTACCATTTTTAATTATGCGGACGACCTTCAGTTAATTTTCCCTATTGACCCTTCTCCCTCCTCCCGTGTTAACTTTCAGACTATTATGCTGACTATCGCTGAGTGGATGTATCACAGCCACTTAAAACTGAACCCTACCAAGACCGAGCTTGTCTTGGTAGGTGGCCCCAACCATCCATGGAACTCCACCTACTGGCCTACATCTCTGGGGGCCGCACCGACTCCTGTGCGTTCAGTTAAAAGCCTCGGGGTGATTATCTCAGAAGATCTTTCCATGAAACCGCAAATCAATTCGGTCACCTCAGCCTGTTTTTTTCACCTCAGGCGGATCCGTAAGATTAGCAGGTTTCTTACCACAGATGCTTTGACCCAAGTTGTTATCGCACTCATTACCTCAAGGCTTGACTATGCCAATATGCTGTATGCGGGTATTCCAGCCGGTCTTCTTCATCGACTTCAGCTGGTTCAGAATCAAGCTGCCCGTCTGATCTTCCACCAGCCTAAATATCAGCATGTCACCCCTCTCCTCTTTAGTTTGCACTGGCTCCCCATCTCTAAACGCTGCACTTATAAAATGGCATGTTCCACCTTCAAAGCCCTCTCGAATGCAGCCCCTTCGTTCATCTCTTCGTGCCTGACTCGCTACACTCCTTCTAGGGCCCTTCGCTCAGCTTCTCTCAATCTTCTTGAGGTTCCCAAATTTACCAGGAAGAAACACGGTGGCTTGAGTTTTTCAGTCCAGGCTCCCTCTACCTGGAACTCTCTGCCACTTTCACTTCGCCTCTGCCCCCAGTACGATTCGTTCCGCAGACTCTTAAAAACTCTGCTCTTTCGTTCTGCATATGTTTAACCCTCTCTCCTGAATCACGCTACTGGTCATTCAGCGCCAAGAAACCTATGGTGATAGTGCGCGGTATAAATTTCTTTTAACATAACATAACATAACACACACCATTCTATCATTCATGGGGCGTGTGTTCCCTGCTAGTAAGGCATCGCGATTATTATAACGTGCCCTCTTGTAAGCAGATCTGATCAGACGTTTTGGGTATCCACGTGCTAGTAATCTCTGTTTGAGCTCTTCCCCATTCGTATCATAGTCCCTAATGTTGGAACAATTACGTCTGATTCGTAAAAACTCCCCAAAGGGGATGGAATCCTTTTGACAGTTTGGATGATAACTAGTGGGGGACAAGATGGTATTCTTGGATGTGGGTTTTCTGAAAAAATTGACAGAAATTTCACCCCCATCTGCTTGGATGATAATATCTAGGAATTCTACCGATGTGGTGCTTTTATGGCAGGTGAATTTCAAATTATCGTCACTGGCATTTAGCCAGTCAATGAAGGTTAACAATGTTTCTTCATCACCTCGCCAGATGAAAAAGATATCATCGATGAATCTGTGCCATCTATGGACATTTTCGTAGAACGGCGCCGTTTCATTAAAAATGTGTTTTAGTTCGTATTCCCCCCATGTATATGTTGGCAACACTTGGGGCACAAGATGCCCCCATACTGGTCCCTTTAACTTGGTGGTATAGGTTCCCTCTAAACTCGGAAGTAGTTGTTTTTTAGTACTATTTCCAAACATTCCACTATGAAAGCGTCAGGCCTCTCTCCTGGTGTTCTTTCTAGGAGGCTCCTAACTGCTTCTACCGCTTGTTGTTGTGGTATGTTAGTGTACAATGCTTCGATGTCTAGTGTGACTAGAATCTCACAGTTGGGGGTCATATGGCACGTGTTCTAGTTTGTTAATAATGTCACCTGTGTCTTTGATGTAGGATTTGTATTTGGTTGTCAGTGGGCACAGGAACGCATCCACATATTTGGACAGGGGTTCAGTGGAGGAATTTATTGAGGATACTATTGGACTTAGAGGAGGATCTCCAGTATCTGTGTGTTTTAGGCACACCGTATAATGCTGGTGTTACTGTGTTGGTTTTATTTAAAAACCCATATTCTTTCTCACAAATGGTGTCTTCTTCATATGCTTTGTTGGTAACATGATCTATTAGTTCTTTCAATTTTGTTATCGCCCCTAGATTAATGGGTCTATAATGTTCAGCCACAGCTAGCATTTTGTATATTTTTTTCCTCATATTTTTCAGTGTCCATGAGGACAATCCCCCCGCCTTTATCGCAAGGTTTTATGGTCAGAGCGGTGGTGTTTTGAAGTTTATAAAGGGCATTTCTTTCTGCTACCGACAGGTTCGGCTTGCTGTTATAATTGTGTCTAGTTAGCTTGTTAATGTCATTTAAGACAGTTTCTCAAAAATAGACACCTCTGGGCCTACCATTTCTAGGGTTGGGGTAAAGGTCGATTTGGGTTTGCATCCTGAAAGATTTTCATCTGTATCTTCTTCTTCACGTCCTGAAAAGAATTTTTTGAGGCGAATCTTCCTAAAAAAGGGAAAGATATCTTGCATAAGTTTGAACTTATTGCAATATGTGTTTGGTACAAAGGATAGCCCTTTGCTCAGAACAGCTGTTTCATCTGAGCTTAGTATATGTGTAGAGATGTTAAAAATGGGCATAGTATCCGTTCTAGGCCTCTTCATCAATTCTTCCAGTACTGTTGGTTCCTGGTCCTCATGTACATTTGGGGAGGTGGAGGGTCCATCTGCTGGTACCCTCTCCTGTCCGATTTGGTGTAGCGAGTTCTGTTCTGACCTCGGCCTCTCCCTAAAAAAGAAGGTGATGCTTGATAATAAGGTTGATAACCTCTGCCTCTACCTCTACCTATTGCAGATTATGGCAAGTCCTCCTTCTCTCTTTTTTTCTCTGTTCTGGACAAAGCACTCGTACTTAGGGGGAGTAGCTTTGACAATATCTGGACCTGAGGCTGCATCTGTCCAGGATTCCGTTACGAATGTTATCAGAGCTTTGGTTTCCAGTATTAGGTCCGCTAGTTCTATACTGTGTTTCACCAGCGATCTGGCATTTAGTAACAGGCATTTAACTGCAGTATGTTCTTTCCTCTTCCTGGGCTTAAATAAGGCAGTGGGAATTTTACTAGTTTGCCAACGTAGCTTAGGGAGAGCCTGCTTGCAATTTGTGCAGAGATGGGGGGGGCTGCTGATCTTCCCGCATTTCCAAGGTAATGCAGCCCGGGCTCTTGCCATTGCCCCGTAGGGCCAGTAGTGTGTTAAGGCCATAGGAGTGATGACTCGCGTCTCTCCATGACCCCGGACCAGGGTCCTTGGCTCTGGGCGCGGGTCCGGCACGGACGGGCGCAGACGGGCTCGCCTTTGGCGCGCCGCCGGCACGCCCGCTGTGCTCCTCCGCTGCGCTTCCTAGGGAAGGATGTCTTTTTATGTAAATCGGGTTGGGAGGGGCGGAGCACTAGTCTGCTCGCCCAGCTCCTCACTGAAGATGGCGGGACAACGGCGACTAATCTCGGGTTCGAGCCCAGAGTGTGCAAGATGTGCAAAGTTAAAATAGTAGAAAGTAGCGCTTTTTAAAATCAAGCGGCAAATTCTATCAGGGCTTTTTAAGATGTGCAATGTAAAACAATAGAAACAAGTGCTTTTAAAATCGAGCAGCAGGTTCTGTGAGGGCGTTGTAAAACAAGTACAAATACAGCAGTATAACGGAGCTTCAAGTCCCGGCTTCCGCCTCAGGACCGTTCTCTCACATACACACACTAGCAATCCCTAAAAGTGTTTACGCACATACTGTGTGTGTTTCCTAGCCTATGTTTGTAGGGTTGTGCACAGTTTATGTTGATCTTAGCCTTGTGAAGCAGGATATTTTTTGTGTTGTAGCAATTTTATATAGCGGAAACTCACCCGAAGGTATTTCGAGATCTTCTAAGTAAGCACGGCGTGTTCGAAGGTATTTCGAGATCTTCGAAGTAAGCACGGCGTGTTCTCGTTCGCTCAAAATGTTTTAATTCGGCCACTGGGTTTCGTGTCAGTGATGTAGCTAGCTGCGGGTGCCGCTGTCATGGGTACGAAACTTGAGCTCTGCAAGCTGCGTGTGATAGTGGTGTAGTACTGATACAGACGGACTGCGAGAGCGCACTTTTTAAAAGCAATAAAAGACAGCCTGTGTACTGCCGCCAGTAAAAGATCCAATCCCGGTGGGCGGGGCCAAAAGGGGACAGGGTGGCAACCAGGAGGGATTTAAATGCCTCCGGTGCAATCATTGCACTGCCTTTTGCATAATTTGTGACGCCAAACGACGCACACAAATGAGAACTGCAGGCGGAGCTGAGACACGGCTTCGGAATCCGTATTGATTCCAAGAAGCCCTAGCATGGCAAGGGCAGCGCATGCGCTGCTTTCGCAAGACCGATACCTAAAAATGGGACCAGTACATACCACATTAGAAGGACATTGCTAGTGACAACACATATTTACATTAGCTTGCAGTTTACATTCGGCCAAATTTGGCTGTCCCAACACAGAAACCATCAGTGTCCTTGTTTTCATTCTAGAGTCATAGTCCATGCCAAAATGTTTATCAAAAGTGTCTTATCCTCTTGCTGGTGTCAAATTTCAATATCCATCTGAATTCCTCTTTGAGTCGCTTCTCCATGTTGCCCCCTCTCGCCCAGTGTTGAGGATTCGGATGACGTTTCACCTCAGATCATTCTCAGAATGTCCTTGTTCGATGTAGTGTTCCACCAGAGGGGCTGTAGTGACTCTGCAGTGGATTCTACTGCGATGTTGACATATATAAATCCTTATCTTTTGTGTTGTCTGTCCCATGTAGTGTTTATCGCAGAGGCAGGTTATGAAGTGCGGTTAGGTTTGTGAGTGCGCATCCTTCTGAATCTACTATAGTGCAAACCCCACCTCTGTTTGGCAGGACATGGTCCAGGGCCATTCTGTTCTGTTCTTGTATTTTGGCATTGTGTCTAGTTAGTTTAATGGCTTTCCCTGTACCTTTTTTGGGAAACAAAATGGAGGCAAATCTATTTGTTTTGGACACCTCACGGAGTCTCCTCTGTTGCTGAAGGGGATGTTCTGCAGAGTCTCTGATGGCAGAGACCGCATATCTGGCGTAACAGACCCCAGCCACATCTCAGAACATTCTTTCTTGTAACAGATGTAATGGGCATATTCCTTTCAATAGCGAGGATTATAAAATGACATTCCAATAAATTAATGCATACAGAGACTGGCTTCTTAAATTAGTCTGTGGATGATTTCTCAATGCGTTCATTTATTGGCTTTTTCTTTTTTTCAGACCGTTTGGACATTTATATTCCTTTTCAATAGCGAGGATTATAAAATGACATTCCAATAAATTAATGCATACAGAGACTGGCTTCTTAAATTAGTCTGTGGATGATTTCTCAATGCGTTCATTTATTGGCTTTTTCTTTTTTTTCAGACCGTTTGGACATTTTTGACAATTTGTTTTTTTTAAGTAAATTTCTATCTGATTAAACAAATCGCCTCCCTCCTTATAGTTATACACTCCTGCTTATGCTCAATATACCCTTGTCCTGATGATGACCTTTCAAACCACTAGGGGTCAAAATGCTGTTGACGAAAGGAGCAGTTTTTCTTGATTGAATCTTGCAGTTTTGTTTTGGTATTTATTATTTACCTTGTGTAAATTGACAGTTTGTGTATGGTCCATTGCTCCTTTTGTATCATGCTCTCTTTTCTGTATTTCATGATACTCCTGTGTAGTTACCTGAGCACCGACCACTGCTTTTCTAATGAATTAAGTGTAATAAATTGATGTTTGTTATATAACTATTGTCATTGTTTCACTATTTTGATTACTGTTGCAAAACAGTGCAAATGATTGAATTGGATCTTCAGTGATTGTTTGATTCGTTTTTTTTTTTTTAAGCAATACTGCAAGGAACCACGGTCGTGTAGTTGTTTCATTATTTTGAAGTTCTGATCCAACTTCACAATTTGGCATTGGTCCATCTGTAAGATCAATTCTTTGTTCCTGTTCAGTTACCACTATACAGTTATGGGGTTCTCCCTCACCGTTGGGCATCAGAGGTGCAGGATTCTAATTGGAGGAGCGGACTAGGGTCATATGGAAGGCAGAAATCAATAGAATCTCATATGGGGACAACCTGGATGTGGGAAGGTGTTGTGCCTTTGCAGTTAGGAGGAGAGTAACATCAGAGTGAGGAACAACCATAATCAAAGTGGAATCCAATACAGTGTTTTGAGAAGCTGTGACAAGATGGGCTGCAGCCGCTATAGAGCGGAGACACTGAGGGATCCCTGCACTCTGGGATCTGAAGCGGAGGAATAGGAGGGTATGGGCTGTTATAGGCATGTGTAGCTGTAGATACACATGCTTTGCATACTCCTGCAATCTATCGTTGGATCCGGATGTGTGCAAGTTGTTTTTCTTAGAAAGAAACGTTTGGGTCGAGTGACACTCCTTCTCTTGGTGATGAGCATGAACATCGACTCCTTTTGTGCTTGTGCTCTGGGTCAAGACCGTATGGCTCTTTTCAGTTCCCAATTCTCTCAAACCCGCGCCGGTATGGTTGTGTGTTTTTACTCTGCGTATCGAAGAATAATCACTCGTCGGATTGACGAGCTTCTGCTGTGGCCCGTCTAAATCCTCGCCGTTCAGAGCTCTCCACGTTACTCTCCACCGGAACCTCCACAGCTGGCCCCCCCTAGTGTTAGAATGGATGCCTTTCTGTTTCTGCTCCTGCTGCCAATCAAAGTACCATCGTATCAACTCCCATCAGGTCTGTAACCTGTGTTTGTCACCTGAACACAGTGAGGCGGATTGCGAGAGCTGTCGAGCTTTCTGCTCCAAAAAGACTCTTAGGGATAGACGAGCATGCTGGCTCGAAATGCAGTGGAGGGTTGCTGACAATTTTCCCGACCTCTTTGGCCATGAAGACTTCTGAGAAAAACATCCACAGGATTCCGTAGAGGAGGAGGAAACATTTTCCATCGAAGACAGTTTGGAATTCGTTCATGAACAGAACTTCAAAATTTCTGAATCCATAACCGAAGTTATAGGCAGTGAGTACTTTATATAACCTCTGCCCCTCAGCCCTGGGGTGGAACACCATAAAAAACATCCACCACCTCCACAAAAAGAAATGTTCGGACCACCACCATCATGGCCATGGTCGGCACCGAATTACTGGCTCGAAGCCCGGCCCTCCTGTTTACGGCATTGACTCCCTCAGCACCTACCCGCCCATTGGTACCAAGCCAGCGATCAACCTCTTCCACTTTGGCTCCGCCGGAACTTCGGCACCGATCCAAAAAATGTAAGCCTGCACCCAAAAAGACTGTTGAGGCTCTAGTCGAACCCCATAGCAATTGGATGCCAAACAAAGACCATTCAAGATACAGCCACATTCTAGACACATCCCATCAAAGCCTCCGGCTCCATCGCCTCCATCTAAACAACAATTGTCTTATGAAGAGGCTATTGACTTGCCTATCCCACAAAAGAAGGAAAAATGGACAAGGCTACCAGTCGTGAACCAGTTCAACCAAACACACCACCTCCTCCACCACCACCACCTCCACTGCATTCTATTCAGGATCCCCATGACATATGACTGCAGGGATCCCCCGGTGATTGCACAGGTGGACAAAATATGGCACACTTGGACATATATGACATAGACACTCCAGGGGACACTGACTCTGATTATACCCAGCATGCCCCTCACCTCCTGACGATTCTACCACATATCAGGAGTTACTAGGCTGGGCTGCTACATTCCACGGGGTGGAATTACACTAAAATAACCTCCTAGAAGAGGATTCTTTTTGAAACATTATCCACAACACACAGTGGTACTCAATATCAAGTAATGTTTGGATCAAATCTTTTTTTAATTATTTTCAAGACCAAGATAAGCAAATCACGTACACAGCAAGCCGCCTACAACCCTTCTCCGGGCCGGCCGCGTTAAGCAAGCACTAATTGAAGGGACAGAATGAATCATTGTAAATGGAAGATGGAGAACACAGCGAGTCGCCTACAACCCAGAGTGGGCTGGCCGTGTGAGGGGAACAGTGGGTGCAGAGCATCTATGTACTCTTTTGTATTCATCTCAATAGGTGGAGCTGGAAAGTCCATGGATATGATATGGCGTTGCTGTGTGTAATATGGATCTTGCATATCTAGTCAAAAACAAGGAAAACCAAATTAGACTTAGCGAATGAAAAAACTAAACACTCTCTCCCCCCCAACCCTCGCCCCTTCCGACTAGGTCATGGTGAAAAATGTGGTGTCACAGGAAAGAATGGTGTTGGCCAGCAGCACTGTGCTTATATTGCCTTTTCGCCTTCCCTGTTCAGGCGGTAGCAGTTTTAAAATACGCGGATATACAGGGCAGGTTAGCTCTCTAAATTCTTTGGACAGGGTGGTGATAAACGGGCCCAGATTTTCACATAAATTGCAGGGTCAGCATTGGCAGCCATCGAGATTCTTTCCATACCCAATAACGACTAGAGTTGGTGGAGCCATTGCCTGTGATCTGGAAGTTTGTCTGAGCCCCAGTTTGCTAAGAGTAGCTTATATGCGGCATTGAATGCCATAGCTATCTGCCGCCCCCTAATGGACCGGAGCGGGTAAGTGTGAGCATTAGGAAGTCTTAGGAGTATATAGGCGGGGAATCGTGGAAGCTCAGTTTTTGAACACGCTGTCTGTAATTAACTAATAATCAGAAATTCAAGTTTTTCAACCTGGCCTCTGTGCACTGTTGCTTTAACACAATTGTAAAAAAAAAATTCAAATACATTTTAAACACTTTTGTTGGTATCCTCCAACGTATGAAATTAACAATAACCAAGTAATACATTGTACCATCATACTTAGATTTCATTATCTCATGTACATGTTTAATTTGTTAGAAACACAAATCAATTTCTTTGGTATATATTCGTGCTTTGCATCACAAATTCAAATGTTCCGGAGAACCACCCAATGCATTTCAGGCCCCATCGGCCCTTCTTCAGGGGATCAGTCTATGAACAAGATAAACATATTCTCATATAACACAGAACCCAAGTATGGGTAAGCAGTCTAATAAATGTTTACATCAAAAAATCATCATGTCATCAAATATAGATTTCCAAAATCAACCCATGCATATGAAAAATTGTGAAAAAAGATCGTAGAAACAGATGAACAGAAACCCAATTGTGGATTACAAGCAAAAATACGTGATGAGAAGGTGCCTGATGACTGACTAACGATCCAAGCTGTTGCACGTAGCTGCGTTTAAGCTAAAAACCATTCCGACCATAATGCACCCAAAATCAAAAATGCCCGTAACCATGTGCCAATTATCAAATGAAACAACGGAGTGAAAAGAAAAAAAAACTGACGAAAAGATTACAAACCTTAGAGTCCCCAAAAGAGTAACGCAAACTGCACCAATCTGGAATAAATACAAGTGCTTGAATAATGCATCCTCTAGAATAGTGAACTAAACAGAAGATGAATGTAATAGACCAAACGGTAGTGAAACGCGCTGCGAACTAACCTGGAAAAAAAGCTTGTGGCCATGAAACGCGGCTTCCCCGTATAACCGGCCTGATATAAACACAATTTTCAAATCTGAAAAAACAAATACGTGCGGTTATTTAAACCATTTATATAACCATTTATATAACATGCGGTGACAGTACAAGGCAGAAACCCAATGCATGTCAACTAACCTTAATCCAAACTTCAAATGGGAGAACAAGACTTCCCCGTCAATCCAGCTTGCTCGAACTCAACGGCTGGTGAACGCGACGCATGCTTACAATGCAGTGGTGGGATAAATCACTTGAATAAAAGACGGACTAAGGAACTCGCCGCAACTGTAGTAAGTGCCGTATATAAGCGGTAAAAAACGTGTTTATTCAGTGTGGAACACGCTGAAAAGTAACGGACTACGAACCACTCTTCTACTACATGAAGCGCACTAGTTCAACTATAGAACTAATGTCGAAATCACACGAAAACCCTATATTCAACCCAAAAGATACTCTACCCAAGAGCGTGGTGCCCATGTAACGATAAGTGCACGAACAAGGAAAGTGATGCTTATATAAAGTAACATCCGTGAAGTGCAAAAGAAAGAAAAAGAAAAGGATAAGAGACATGGCACAAATAACATTTCTCAAATACATGTCACTTCCATGTAAAATGGCATAGTGCTTATGGCGACAGTGAATCAATGCATCAAAAAACATGATGAAAATTAAACATAAGAATGCCTATCAAAAAGCAGCCTGTCCTGCTTTCCACCTAGGGTAGAACTACAAAAAACAACCTAGATCTACCTTATCATTGATCCCTTTGGGATCCTGAGTGTTAAGCCTCCTTATCCAGTATATTTCCCTTTTCAAGTAAGGTTCTAGTAAGATCTCTACCGGGTGCGGGTTTGACCATCTCTATTACCTGGAATTTTAACTGAGCTATTGTATGACGATTTTTTTGTCCAATGCACTGTTAAACTACTGTTGGTGTTGCAATTACGGATAGTACTTTTGTGCTCAGAAATACGTGTTTTAATTTTTCGCTTAGTTTTGCCTATGTACAATAGGCCACATGGACATTTAATTCCATAAATCAAGTTTGTCGAATTACAATCTGCATTTAGTTTGGTTTTGATTAACTCCCCCGTCTAGGGGTGCTGTATGTTGTCGCTACAAGTACATTGTTACAATGAACGCAGTTCTGGCACCGTCTGGTGCCTCTGAAGTTTCCCATAATCTGTAATGGTTTGGATTTTAAAATTTCTTTTAAGTTACATGATCTTCGGAAGGCGAATATGGGTTTGTTCTTGAAAAGATCTTGAAAGTCACTTTCATTGGCTAGAATTTCCCATCGTTGATTAATAATCCTTTTAACCTGACGAGAACAGGTGGAAAAGTTTGATACAAATACTTGTCTATTAGCTGCTGTTTTAACTTTAGTTTCTAGAAGACTACTCCGTGTTCTGTTATCCACCTTCTAAATGACTTGATCTAAAACAGGTTCTGGATAACCTTTTGATTTGTATCTTTCTTTGATGATGCGAAAATTATTTTGTAAAGAGATATTATCGAAACAAATCCTTTTGGCTCTGAGAATAAGGAAGATTAGGGATTAAACTTTGCGGGTGAAAACTAGTAAATAATAAGGCAGTGTTCTTGTCAGTTGGTTTGTGATACACCTCTGTATGTATATTCCCATCCTCCATGGTCACTAGAACATCCAAAAACGGTAAGGATTTTCTGTTCATTGTACGGGTGAATTCAATGTTTTTGTCAAACTGGTTGAATTTTTTTTATTTTTTTAAATAACTTTTTATTGGTTTTTCCATAACATATATAACCATCTGTGACATTGCATACATTGAGGATCGTTCCACCAGTATCTGCAGTTTCATTCCACATCAAAAACAGCATTACAATAATTGTCGAGTACATTATCTCGGTTCTCCGCGTCAGTGCTCTAGCCAGAACTTCAGCATTGCCCACCCGTCTCCCAGGCAATCCCCCAACCCGCCGATTCACTGAGTTCTGGATCGGAGTTCTCCCTAGGGGGTTCGCAAATATCCCCTCGATAACTGTTCCATTTCCCCCATATCTGTATCCATTTCTTGGGGCACCCTCTGTGGATATACACTGCCTTCTCCGCAATCCTGATGGAATCCATGTCACCACACCACTGGGGGAGGGTAGGGGTCTGTCTGGATCCTCACCTCTGCGCTATATTTCGTTTTGCCACCATCATGCCTATTGTTACCCATGTTTGCATTGAGCGGTTAAGGTCCGTGGGTTCCCATACGTTAAGGAGACACCTCCTGGGTTCTGGAAGCGTCGTGGTTTGTGTTACCTGCGAAAGTGTACGCATTACCGCCCTCCAGTATTGGATCACTATGGGACACGTCCATAAGGTTTGAAAGAGAGTCCCCTCCTGCCCACACTGTCGGAGATATAAGGGTGAGTCCGTCTGCTTGAGTTTGTATAGGAGAGTTTGTGTATAGTATGTGCGATGCATTATTTTCAACTGTATTAGTTTAAGTTTGGATGGTATCGCTACCTCCCTGGGGGAAGATATGCCCTCCTGCCACTCCGTCTCGTCAAAGTCTCCTAGTTCTTCCTCCCTCTTCGCTTTAAGGGCCACCAAGGGGTCCGCCTGATTGTTTATGATTTCAAACTGGTTTAATTGATTGATTTTGGTATCCAGTAGATCCCAGCTGTTCCACATTAGAAAGATATCTATATATCTGCAATATAATAGTATATTATCAGACCATTCTTTGTTGTTGTAAAGAAAAGAATCCTCAAATTTAGCCATGTACGTATTTGCCCCGGCGAATCCCATTGAAGTGTCCTTCAGTTGCAAGAAGAATTGACTTTCAGAGTGCTTTCGGACTATAGGAGTGCTCCTTTAGTTTAATTCAGTCAAAATTAACTACCACTATCTTGTAAGTTTGGGGCAGTTTCAAAGGAGGTGTATTAGTATCCCGGGGCTGCCACATCCCCTCCAGCACAGACCGTCACAGAGCGTGTTCCATTTCTGAACACGTGCCGGAGTGAAATGCCAATATGTGCAAATTTTGTTGGCCATTTCAGTGTGTCTCGTGTTAAATGTTGTGTGGTGGGCTCTATAGTATATGTCCCCCTAGTTCTTATTAGAAAGGCTACGCCCGAGCTCTGGCTCCCATCAAAGTTGACCTGGAGTCTTGTGTAGAGGGGAGGCTTTCATCAGAAAGCAATACATTTCGGAGGTTAGTTTCTTGTCAGTCTTTAAAAAACAGCCACTTTTCGAAGGCGGTCATTGATCTGCTTGCCTTAGGCTGGATGCCCGGGGCTAGCAGCCTGTGCAAAAGTTGAGTGTGAGTGAACCTGTCCGACTCCTCTAGGGTATATTGCAGTTTTAGCTGATCAAAGGGATTAAGGCCAGTATGGTCAAAAAGGCAGCCAATCCTCTTACAGCCACCCTCTAGCCAGCGTTTAACAGCACCTGGTGACGACCCAGGGTGGTAAATCGGGGTTTGCAAATAGTGGGGTCATCGGTGAAGGGAATGATGAGAGCCCAGCTATGCTTTCTAATTTGTCCTAAATTTGTAGAGTAGAGTTAGTGACCGGGGAGGAATAGAGTCCCCAGGATCTGTGGAGCCGGGGAGGCCAGGCCTCCCTCCAAATGTGCGAGCCCACCACTGTCTGGTCCATAAAGACCCAGTGCTGCTCTATCATAGGGTGATTCAATTCTATCATATATCTTAGTTGAGCGGCCTGGAAGTATCGTAGGATGTTTGGAATTCCCAGTCCCCCTTCCTGCTTAGTGCGTTGGGGCAGTTGTTTCTGCAGTCTGGGCTTCAACCCTCCCCATATAAAACTATCTATGTTTCGTTGAAGTTGGTTCAATTCCCCTGGAGGCGGGGAGAGAGGGAGCGTCTGAAAAATGGCCTGGGCAGCACGTTCATCTTGACAGCAGCAATCCTGTCGTGCCAGGACAAGGGCAAGCGCCGCCACCGGTCCAAGTTCACACGAACAGCCGTCCTAAGTTTCGTGTAATTGGCACATGCTGTTTTCAGGAGGCTCCGGGCCAACACTATCCCCAGGTATGGGAGCTCAGCCTCCACCCAGTGTAACGCATAACGTGAGCGCAGAATTCCCTCTGTATCGGGGTGAATGGTAAGATTCAAGATTTGCGACTTTAGAAGGATCATCTTGAAACCTGATTTAGACCCAAACGTGTCCAACTCTGCGATGATGGGAGGAAAGGGGCCGGTCGACCGAGAAAATGAAGTCGTCGGCGTAAAGGCTGATCAAGTGATGGTCAGCTCCAAACTTTATGCCTACCGCATTAGGGTCGTCTCTCAATCGCTGGGCGAGTGGTTTCATGTGTAAAGCGAAGAGGAGCGGTGAAAACGGACAACGCTGTCTCATACCCCGCTCCACACAGAACCCATCCGAGCTCACACCATTAACCCGGACGGAGGCACTGGGTGCGCTTGTAGATACTGTGTATCCAGCTCATGAAACACTCGCCCATCCCGGAGCCTCTAAGGGTCATAAAAAGATAGGTCCAGTACACTCTATCAAACGCCTTCTCCGTGTTTATAGCTTGGAGAAGGGCCTCCTCATGGGAACGCTGGACCTTCTCAATGAGGTGGCACACTTGCTTGGTGTTGTCACCACATTGTCGCAAGGGGACAAACCCAGCCTGTTCCAGGTCAGCCAAGCCCGGAATCAGAGGGCCTAGGCGATGCGCCAAGATGCTTGCAAATAATTTGGCGTCCACGTTAAGTAAGGAAATTGGCCTGTATGTGCTACATTGCTGAGGATCTTTCCCAGGCTTTGGAATTACCAATATGGTGGCTTGTAGCATAGTAGCGCACCAGTTTCTGCGAAGGAGTTAGACAGGTCAGCAGGGGCGCTAATTCAGGGCAAAACGTCTTGTAGAAGATAAAGCTGAACCCACCTGGGCCCGTGGATTTCATGGGCTTCAGCATTGCTATCGCGGATATTACTTCTATTTTAACGGGTTGGTTGAGTGCTTCAGACTCCAGGGAGGAAAGCGGTGAGATCGCAGCGGACTGGATTTATAACTGGGGGGCCTGAGCCAACGCAGGATCTCACTCATATAGGTTGGCATTAAACGCCCGAAATTCTACAGCAATATCCAGGGCGTCGAAGGTTGTTTGGCCCGAATATATGTGAAAAGCTTTGACTGCATGTGCTTGCTGCTTACTGTGCAAACAATGAGCTAACATCCGACCACCTTTTTTAGTTCCAACGTGAAATTTATGTATGAGGAGAAGCATTGCTTATTCCGCTCTATGCAAGTCAAGACGCTTGAGTTGAAGTCGAGCCTGTTCCAGTTTGCGCCAAATTCCAGGAGCTCATTTGTGTTTGTGGATGGATTCGAGCTCTATAACCGAGGTACCCAGCTCCTCACTCTTATCCCTTCGAGCTTTGTTGTCGTGAGCGACCTTCACTATAAAAGCACCCCTAACTACCATTTTGAGGGTCTCCCAGACGGCGACAATGGGGACTTCGTCAGTGTCATTGACTTCTAGATAGTCAGTGATTGTTTGTCTAATTGAAGATGCAACCTTTGGAGAGTGTAATAACGTTTAGCGCAGGCGCCAGGGTGGAAGCTGTGAAGAGGGTGTATATGTTGTGAAGGTGAGTATAATAGGCATGTGGTCGGAAAGTGAGCGGGGTTCAATGGTAGAATCAGAAATCTTTGCCCAAGCTGAAGGAGAGGCCAGAAAGTGGTTCAGGCGTGCATAGGTTTTATGTGCTGCAGAATAAAAGGTTTAGCCCTGGGTGTCCGCATGTAGAAGACGCCATACATCACAAAGTCTGCAATCGGCTAGCCATTTCAGTCCTTCAGGGGAAAAGCCCCCTGTCTGGCCCGTCAGTTGCCCAGAGTGGTCCTGCCCCCGTCCATGACCAAGTTGAAGTCGCCACCCACAAAGATAGCCTGATCTGGAGATTGAAGGGACCCTGCAAGTGCATCTGTAATAATTTTCTCCTGGCCTTCATTGGGGGTGTAATAAGGAGGCAATTGTGAAGTGAAATGTGCCTATCTGCTCCCAAAGTGCCAATAAGCGCTTCTTGATCTCATGGCATGTGCCAAAGATTGTCCCTTGAAAGCGGTTGGAGAATAGCACTGCTACCCCCTCCCCCCCCCTTTCCTCTCCCCGCCGGCCAGAACTGCTGCGGAAATTTTGTACTCGGCATTCTATGGGTATCTTTTGCTAATAAAGGCGTTTCCAGAAGTAAACGTATATCCCCCTGGGAATGCTCCAAAAGAGAGAGTATCGCGTCCCTTTTAGTTGGGTTATTATGGCCATTTACGTTGAAACTGACTAATTTAACCGCCATAGTTTAGATAGTGGCTAAGGCTATGGGAGCGAGCATGGGGGGCCCTAATTGCTAGCTGCCCCGTGGATGTGGCCTGCATGCTTAAGGAGGAGTCAGGTGAAGGAACAGCAAGGTAGTTAAGCCCGTTGATAGTCAGTTGGAAGGGGAACCCTATACTAAAACCCAAATCCCTCAACAAGTAAAAGAAAACTACAATAAACAAATAGTCCATAGAGTTCTTCGTGACCTGGAAGTCTGGATGCATGGGGGTTACCAGGGCAGAGCGGGCAGCCATGGAACCAGAAGAGTCCACGCCTCTGCCCCCACCCGGGAACATCAGCCCCTCATGCCACGTACAGTACCTTATGAAGGAGGGTCAGCCTCTTGTTTGTCGCTATGCTGAGAGGGAACGCAGTACCTCTGACCTCTCATGCCATAGTCGCAGGGTCCTGGCTGGTAAGGTGTAGATCTCGAGCCTCTTTGAGTCCCACGGTCACTCTCCCCTCCGGACCCCCCCACCTGCGAGGGGTGTAGGAAGGTATCCTCGGTTTGGGTGATCCCAGGGCTTTTGTACGCCTCGGATACAGAGGGGAACTGGTAGGATTTGCCTTTCAGCTGAAAAATAAGGCGAAATGGATGGCCCAAGGAATAGGAGACAACCTGTGAACGAAGGTGGCTATTGATGGGACGGAATTCCTTCCGTTTCATAAGAGTAGATGCTGCCAGATCTTGGAAAAGTTGAAGGGAGTGTTCGCAAAACTCTACCTTTTGTTTTGACCTGGCCGCTTTGAGGATTGGCTCCTTTTCTGCGAGATTGTGAACACACACCAGTATATCTGCAAGCAGTGGCATAGGAAGGGGGGTGCGGTGGGTTCGGGCCCCCCGGTTTCATCACTGGGGGGTGACAAAATGGCAAAACTGTGTTTTAAACACATTTTTGCCATTTTGTCCAGCCGGGGGTTTCCACATCGGGTACCACTTGACCTTGCTACGCCACTGTCTGCAGGTGGATGAGGAGGTGGCCTGGAGAGTCCCACCCTGTGATATCTGTCCATCTCGATGCTGCCTGCCGCACCGTCACCCAGGATGTCTTGAAATATGGCTTGGACATAGCCCACCAGATCCGAACCCTTCGCATCTGTAGGAGCACCCCGTATGCGAGTGTTTCTTCGCCATCTATTTTCTAAATATTTGGTGTGGGCCTGGAGGCCTAGCTGTTGGTCTTGTAGGCGGATGATCTCTTGCTGCAGAGCTTTGATTTCGGCATCTCTAGCAATAGATTCCACCTCCAGGGCTGCCACACGTACCCCCACCTCGTCATTCTCTCGGCATGCTTCCCTGAGCTCCATAGTGAGGTGTTTAACTGTCTAGAGGTCCTTCCTCAGCATTGCAAATAGCGCTTCCAAGAACTCACGTGTCACCGAACCCTCTGCACCCCTTCGCTATGTCTGTTTAGCGTCTTCAGGGGTGACTTTCTCAGAGTGAAGGTCCGCTGCACCTTTAATGAGCATATCCTTAATGGACCTGTCTTCTTTGCTTTTGGTGTAAGTCATGACCTCTCACTAATGCGTCGGGGTAGGGTGGGGACAGCGTCCCAATAGCACGTGGAAGTCCTCGCTGGGCCTCGTCTTACAAACAACAGGCTCAATCGGGTGATTTCCAGTTTCTGTGTGATGTCAGCCATAACTATCGGGTCCCAGCTAGCTCTCCCTGAGCCATCGGCCGTACCACCGTGGGGATGCTAAATCATACTGTATCCAAGCCTCAGTTATCCAGCGGGCCGCTGCCGTCCTATTCCTGTCTCTCTGAGAGGTCTCGCAGGAGGCCCAGTGAGCTGCCGTGGCGGCCTGGGGCCAATGCGCTGTGTCCGGCTTTAATGTAGGCCCTGATTGCTGGGTGCTGCCTGGACAGGTCCCACGCAGGCGGCAGATAAGGAGGTAGGGGTCTCCTAGACGTGATGGTGGGCCCCAATGCGCCACCCAGGGAGACCGAGAAATGCTGCGCCCAGAGACTCCTCCGCTAGAGGCAACGTGATGGAAAGGGGCTATGTCGGGCGAGGCCACATCAAGAACTGCAGGCCCGGGAGACAGTCCAACGCCGCGCAGCACTTCCAGCGCTCTGGACCAGGCCTCCCCAGCAGGGCCGGAGAAATGTCAAAGGGCAGGGGCATCTTAAGTACCGCTCCCGCCGCCCCCTCTAGGGATCGGCAGAACCAGGAGGCGTAGGGGGCTAGCATTGTGGTAGAGGTAACCTCGGGGGGATTGGGGCTGGTCTACGCTCGCTCACCTCCACAGCACCGCACATGACGGCCTTCCGCTGGGCTGCTCTTGCGTAGATCACCAGGCTGGGGAGGCAGCTTCTCCACTCCCTGCCTCTGTTGCGGTAGTGGAAGCAGATGACAGCCCCCAGGACGGGAGCAATCCCAGGCGGAGGCCCTCGTTGACTGTCGCCGCACCTCTGATGCCCCTCCCGGCTGCAGATGCCCCGTCCTATTCTAGGCCGTGGCGGGCGCACGACCCGTCTCAGTCAAGCATAGACCAGCCCCAATGCGGGGTCTAGGGTGTGCTTGGCACCGGACGCTCGGTGAGTGCCTCCTGGCGATGCGGCAACCCCCACCGTGCAAGTTCAGGCGAGGGGGGGCTGCTGTGAAAGGTGCTTAACGTCGGGCGGGGACGGAGCGCTGGAAAGGCACGTCCGCTCACTCTGCCATCTTGGACACGTCCCCCCAACTAATGTTAAAAGAAATAATGCCTTGCACATGTGACATCTTCAAAGACCCTGTCAGGGAACTTGTAGTCGATAAATAGTATAAGCCCTCTCCTTCAGACACTATTTTTATCTTCGGACAAATCCCACCAGACTCATTAATGGTCACCAATGCTCGTAAAAGAGCAAACTCAGACAAGCGAAGATGAGCCCCCCTCCCGACAAGTAGAGCAAACTCAGCAACACATTAGGTAAAAGAGTAGCTGCGAAATCTGCAAACTACTCGCATATTGCCTACTGCCAGGTTTTGCTAGCCAGATATGACCATGCTGACTGGGGTGAGATGGAGGAGCATCTCCAAGATGAGCACAGAAAAAGGGGTCAGGAACTTGTCGCAGAGGGCAAACTGATCTCTAATACTTCTATTAGGTGTGCCCTAGATTCAGCCGACACAGCAGCACGAGGTAATAATACCAGCATCTTACTACGCCGCCATGCTTGGCTATGTATTTCCGGCTTTAAGCCAGAGGTACAGCAAAGCCTCTTAAATGTGTCTTGACAAACCGTGCCTCTTTGACCCACAGATTGATGAGGCCTTAGAGAAAATTAAAAAGGACACAAACGGTGAAAGCCATGGGAGTCCTTCAAACACCTTCACCTCAAGGCTTCATTTGCCACTGCCCCTATCTGGGAGGCTCCAAAAATGCACCCCCAGAAGTCTCTACCTCATACCAATGTCTTGATAAACAGCCGCACACATCACTCTTTGCAGTGGTGAAACACCAACAACCTCTTAAAAGGCAGCATTTTCTAAATACTGTTCCCCACATCACTCTGACAACAGACACTCCTCTCACAGAAGGTGGTGCACACTTCTAAGACCTCACAGTAAAGGGCCATTGGAATTCGCAGCACGAGACTCCATCACTTTCCTAGTATTGAAAGCCTCCATACATTACTTCATCGGCAAGGTGGTTCTAGTCCGAACAGACAATGCAACAACCATGTACTATTTACAAAAACGGGCTGGCGGAAGGGAGGGAGGGACACTCTACAATTCTCACGCCTAGCTCGGAGCATTTGGCGCTGGGCTCTGCATCACAACATTCATCTTTTAGCAGGACACCTTCCGGGGACAGACGAGTTTGCGGACCTCCTCAGCAGGATGCAGCAACAAGTCCACGAATGGGAACTCAACCCTCAAGTCCTCCTCCCTTACTCCACAAATGAGAAATTCCACAAATAGATCTGTTCGCAACACAGGGGAAGCAAAATGCTCAGACTTTCACAGCTGAGAAAGCAAAATGCTCACCCTTCACTGATGCCACAGTCAACTTCATCGCTCCCCAGGCCCTCGCATCTACCAATTATATCCTACTCAGCGACCTCAACTTACACCTGGACAACCCCAGTGATCAGAACACCGCGTCCCTTCTGGAGAACCTTGCCAACATCTTACTCAAGCAGCTAGTCACATCTCCGACCCACGCAGCAGGGCACATGTGCAATCCTGTCTTCTCCACCATCGAAAACATCACCTACAGCCACACCCTCCGAACTCCTCTGGACCGACCACCACTGCTTTCACTTCGCCTTCACCAAACCCACCGTACACCACCACCCCCACCGCCGTAACTCGAACAAGATCACCGGAGAACATCTCATCGCATCCCTCGGCACAACCACACCGCCGACATCCACAGACGGCAATATCGCAGCACACAACCTCCACCATTGGATCTCCACCTGTTCAGACGAGCTGGCATTCCTCCAGCAAGCAACAATCCGTGAAAGCCAGTTGGTTCACTGCCGCCCTCCACAAGTCCAGTCATACCTGTAGACGGCTCGAGAAGAGATTGAGGAACAACAAAACCCCGGGAGCCCACTCAGCCTTAAAAAAGCCACGGTTACCGCACACCACCTCCTCCTCAAAACTACAAAAGGGCCCTCCAAAACAGAATCCATGCCAACGCACACAACAGCAAAGAACTCTGTCATCGTCCAGTAGTTTGCCAAACCCAACAGCGAGACTGCTGAAGTCCCACCTTCCCAAGACCTCTGCAACAAACTCTGCACCTACTTCCACTACCAGATCAAGCAGATCTATGACAGCGCTGACACCCAAGACCCGCCTATCACTCCCGTCACCATCACATGCTACGACAACACCCCCAACAGATCTTCCTCTCCCCCCCCCCCCCCCATTTTTCTAGTATCTGCCCCTGCTGCCCCGTGCATGAGTAAAGTCAGGATATCAATGTATTCCCATCTCCATATCCCCTCTTTGGCCGCCTGGGGCACTTGCCAAGACAGTGAGCAACGCCCCGAGGCTAAGGGTGCCACGGTGATGAGTGGTCGGGGTGCCGTCCCTGCTGCTGTTTTGGGGAGTTCGGTGGGGGGAGTAGATGGTGCTGGGCTGAGTTGGAGTGGCCGTAACCGCCCCCCCGGGCTGCTAGTCAGCAGAGGACTCGTTAGGCCGCTTGATTAGTATTTGGTGTTGGTGCCACCAGTTGGCTGTCCCCTTGACCGATGGCAGAAATGGCTGGTGCTGCGGTGTTGGGAACCAATGCTGCGTCGGACCCTGGCTCTAACCCCGTGGTGGCCCCAGATCCCATCACCCTGGCTGCTGTATTTGCGCAACTTGCCTGCCCCCCCCCCAAACCTGCAATACTGTGGGTGCCCCTGGTGCCGCGGGCACTGCAGCCAGCAACGGAGGCATTGATGCCATGGCGTCAAGCCACGTCTGAAATTGCCCCATCAAAATCAGCATATTGTCCATCACCTTACCCATTTTCACAAAATTCTTGGCGCTTGCAGTAGTGTTCGGTACGGCCGCCGGTACCCCTGTGGGATCTGGATCTCGCGGGGTGGTCACTGCACTGGCTTTTGCTGGGGGCATGTCCATAGGGAAGTCCTTGTTGGTGGGCTTGTGCACCCTCTTGTATCTTGCTGGTCCCTGATCCACGAGTCCCGCCTGTGTCACAGGTGGGATGTCGGCCACCACCCTGGAGTCCTCCTGCCCTCTAGCGTTGAGGAATCCTTGAGCCCATTCCGGTCCTTTTAGCCTTGGCCATGGCCATGAAGTATTCCCATAGTGCCTCCTGTGATGTGCTGGGCTGGATTTCATCTACACAGCTGATTTGTGAGAACAGTGGGGCGGGAGTTCCCTGGCTGTCCATGGCTCCCGATTGTCGAGCCGACTGTCTAGGCGTGCCCTGGGGGGGAGAGAAAATCATAAATGCTTGTCCCGCCCTGCCCTGAGGGTGCCACCACATTTCTGGGCCGCAAAGAGCCCCGTTTCCCCGTCCCCGACGCGTGTCCAACCCACTCCTTCCCCAGTGCTTACTTCACGATTCCTCACACCCTAAACTCTTGAACGATCGCGGGAAGAACGCATCGGAGCGGTAGGTGGTCGGCGCGCTTGTGGGGGCGTGACGTCAATGACCACTTACTGAAAGAAGAACGATTAGCACAGGCATTCCATGGCGGCTGGGTACCACACCAACCCCTGCCCTGCCTCCTCAGCCGACCCTGCCTCCACAACTCGCTGATTCCGACGCTTGCGCGGCCCGGTGGTCTCTGTCCGTCCTCCTGATCGGGGCTTAAGCGATTTGTCCATAACCTTGGTGAGAATATTGACAAAGGTTACAGGTGTCACCTCTGTGCCCCCCTGTTTTGACGCACCCTTGCATGAAATTTTACGCCGTGGTTTACGCACCTGGTGCCCTCAACCCCACAACGGGCCCCCCCACTCTGCCGGTCACCCCCAAATACCTCTGTGTGTCTGCCACCCAGTCCCGCTTTCTGCCTTGCCTTCTGTTGGCCTGCACCTGGAGCTTCCACTCGCTGCACTTGACGAGAATCTCTGGGGGGTGGCAAAGACAGCAGTAAGTTAGGCATTGCAGCATTACAGACTCCCTCTTGAGTCATGTAAAACAGGCGGCACCACAGAAATATGCTTGAAACATTACTTCGGGGGGAGGGCCTGTATATCTCACAACCTGGCCACCCTGGACCAGCCACATAATGGGAGGGCGGGGGCATACATAGCCCACCGAGGTGTATGGGATCGCCACTAACGATTAAAATGCACCATAATCACCTGTCAAATGTAAATTGGTGGGGAGCCCCGGGGATTCCTACTCCTCCCACTCAATCTTGCCAAACTTGGACACTCCTAACAAAATTGGGCACGATAAAGTCTTCCACCTCGCGCTGATCCCTATGGCCGCGTGTAACAATTTGGATAGGCACTACTGCTTCCGTAGCAATATGTCAACCTTTGCGCCCTGCTAATCTTCCTCCATCTGTCAACTCGCGGCTCCCTGTATGCCGTCGGGCTGAGGACTCCCCGCGCCCGCTCCGTTGCGTGCTAGCTGGCGACTGGGGGTGCCCCGTCCCAATATCCCCGTAAACCAGTCGGTGTTGGCAGATCCCCCTGCCATTTGTAACCTGGCTGCTCGCTTCGGCGATATTTAAAAAAACCTGAATGCCGTGACGTCACTGCCAAACTGCTGATGCGCACGGGTCAGCTTGTGCCTAATCACAAGACCCACTTTATTCAACTGTGGGCAACTGTAGCAACTATGCGCATGTGACAGGCTCACCCTCGCGTTGCAAGACGCACAATATCCGCGTGTTAGCACGCATAAAGCTCTCCAGTATTGTCGCAATGTTCATCCTCTTAGTAAGGACCGTTGCGTGTACTCTGAAATCTGATTCAGGGATGCACGTAACTAGTCAACGCAGCGCGCTCTATATGGTTCCAACATAGCATACCTCAGTCACGGGTTACCCGGCCCGGCGCGAAGCTCAGCCCGCCACCCAGAGAAGCCGTCAAGGGTCCTGGTCGTGCCCATCCGAGCCACGGCCCAGACTGTCGCCCTCCATTGCACCGTCCGGCCCCCAGGGCAAGCGGCTGACACATCGGACTGCACCCGCAGCGAGGAGGCCCTGACTGCCGCATGGCTCCGGGTCTCACCACGAGGTCATGCACACCAAGCTGCGACCTGTCCTTGCCAGTAAGAAACTGGGGGCATGCGTGGCAAAACGCGGGAGAACCCGAAGCGCTCATCCACTGCGGCTGACCAGACAGGCCCGCCCAGCCTGCGGCCAGTCAACAGCCCACAGCCCTCCCTCTCTCCCCACGACACGGCCCCCCACCGTACAAATTAACCAGGACGCTGCCCAGTTATAACCAGTATTGGCTGCGGAGCCCCCTTACTGTGATTGGCATACCAGCACGCTACTCGCGCCTGATTCCACGCTCTGCACGTGGCCAAAATAGGGGGGGGGGGGGCGTAGGTGATGGGGGGGGGGGTAAGACCATGCTGGTGGAGGTGGCAAGGCCGCGACCTCGACGGACCAACCACCAGACCCCCACTTCCTCCCAGGTATTCACAGGGTAATACGCAACGGTGTCTACCATAAAGGCAGGCCCCGGAGGCAAGGCCGTGACTTCGACCACCCCAGGCCAAGCCACCGGACTCCCCTCTCCCACCCTGCCCCTTGTCCCACCCCCGGTACCAGGACCCCCCTGTCAACGAGCGACCTCAAGAGGGCGAGCCCAGGTCTCGTATTGGCACAAGATCCCTCCCGGGCATGGCCCACATGGCGGGACCCGGGGGGGGGGGGGGGGTGCTAGGCAGGTGGACAGGGCAGCGAGTAGGAGAGGACTATCATTATCGCCGTCAGTCTGCCGTAGCGAAGCGACAACTTCTTTAGCTGCTCTGTGCCAAACATTGTGGGGAAAAGAGAAGCGCTGCTAAAACCCGCAGCCCCCACCAGAGTGCCAGGCCGTGGATCACGCCCTGGCTGGCACTCCAGGGCACTCACCACCCAGGGTCGCCCCCAGGGCACCCGTGTTTGTTTGGGGTAGGGTTCACCTCCGACTGACGACACGAATTGGGACAAGGCAGCGATCCAACGGCACGACCAGCAAGACGGCGAGACTGGCGAACAGAGACCGCCAGGAAGGGGGGGGGGGAGGCTTATATGCCTCCCCCCCCCCCCCCCCCCCCCACCTGGCGCACCGGAAGGATGCCACAGTGGCGACCTGGCTAGAGAGCTCCTACAGGAGCCCCCAACGACTACAGTGGCGGTGGGCGGTGCCAAAATGGCACTAAAGGGCCGCCCTGCTGGATTGGCCCCATGCGGGGGCCGCGGACAGCCGCAAGTTACACATCTATTAGCCACTACTGTCAGGACACAGAGAAGATAGTCCTCTTTTGTATGAAGGTTTCCATTGCCAGCTCCCAAAGAAGAATGGGAAAGATTAATGCAGAACATCTGTCTCCAATTTTTATTTTTTTATTCAGGGTGTATTTTAGTTCTATATTGTATAATTTTACGACATGTCTGAAATATGCTATGTTTGCCTATTTGGCCACAGGATAGTCCCTGTAACTTGTGCCATAGAGAAGTTTGGGCTGAAAACCGAAACTTAATGTTCGAGGCATATGAGCTGCAGATTGTACACTTAGCATAGATCGCCATCTGGTGTTTGGCCCGGATGTTTGCAGTTTGTTTTTGTTCTTTGGACAGTCTTTGGAAGTCACGAGTTCGGTGACTCCTCCTTCGGTCCGTACTGCGCATGGGCTTCGGCTCCATCCTCAGATTGTTTTTTTCCGCCATCGGGCTCGGATGTGATACTTCGTGCTCCGGCTTCGAACTTCTACGGTTCCAGCCTCGACGGAAAATCCTCGTTTTCTTCGAGTTTCTTCATCATCATCTTCATCTCTCGAAGCGGCACTTTTCTCCATCCCGTACATCGGCACCGGCCTTCGGGCCCTCCTCGACTCCGGTCCCGGCCGATGGAAAGGACTCCGTTCAAAAAGTGCCCAAAATGTAGGTCTAAATTTCCCCACACCGACCTCCATCAGGTGTGTAACCTTTGCATCTCTCCAGAACACGAGGCCAGAGACTGCCCCGCCTGTAAGTCTTTTCGATCAAAGAAGACCATCCGGGATCGAAGAGCTCGACGCACCATGGCGCACTCATCGTCCGCAGCCCCACCGGACATCTTCGGAGACGGCGCCGAAGCTTCGGGGCAACTACACACCGAGCAGGAGGACGACGTCGTCAGCGCTTCCGAGGCCGACGACTCCGACGTGGAGGACATCACACTGGCGCAGCGGGTCGTGAGTACTGTACCCCCTCCCACCCCTGCGCCCAAAACCAAAGAGACTCAGGTTACACCCTCGCCTGCAGGCCTGGGTAAAACCAAGCACAAAGCTTCTATCACCCCACCTTCGGGCCCGGTGTCGAAGCCTCCAAAGTCTCACGGCAGCTCGGGCTCGAGCCAGCCGACGCCTGGTGCCGAAAAACAGCATCCGGCACCGAAGAAAGTAATACCCAGCTCGACCCCAAAGCCACCGGTGCCGAAGCCTGGACGCTCGGTGCCGACCAAACACAAACACAAATCCGTCGGCACCGACGCTCCGGCGCCGAAAACTCCTTCGACGCCGAAAAAACCAGAGGCCCCAAAAAAGCATGGCGCACAGAAACCATCGAAGCCCTCGGTTCCGAAATCATCGGCGCCACCGGACGATTCAGCGCCACTGGCTCTGTTTACACCAGACCCTTTGCAAATGACTCTATCTAAAGATCCAAAGACTGGGCTATTGACTTTAATTATCAAGAAAAGACGCCTTGACACTCCGGCTCCTCCTCCACCACCCAAACGGAAGGACTCTGCTACTTCTCCCCTCAGAGTGCCCTCCCCACTACCTCCTCCCGTGCCTCCTCCACCTCCTCCACCCCCTCCCCCTCCCCCTCCCAGGTCTCCGCCACCTTTACCTCATTACTCTCCGTCCCCGTCCCCAGATCCGGACGACGGGGACCCGGATTATGACCCGGCGGACGCCCCAATGGACCCCACTCCACCGGGGACCCCAGACCCATGGGAAGACTACCACAACCCTGACATACCTGATATGCCTCAGGACGACCTATACCCATCCAGGCCGTCTCCTCCAGAGGACTCCTTAGGGTTTCATCATTTAGTGCAGAGAGCAGCACACTACCATGGGGTGGACATGCACAGCGAACCAGTGGAAGACGACTTCCTACTGGACACATTTGACATCCAGGACAAATCCACGTCTATTTTGCCCATGCTTAAAGGTGTCACCAAGCATGCTGCAGAGGTGTTCAAAGACCCTGTCAGGGCCAGGGTACTGAACCCTAGAATAGAGAAAAAGTACAAGGCGGCACCCACAGACCCTGCATACATTAGGGGCCCTGCTCCCTTAGATTCCCTAGTTGTGTCCACAGCTAGAAAGCGGGCTAACTCCCAGTCCTCAGGAGAAGCCCCACCGCCAGACAAGGAATCGAAACTTCTAGACTCGTCTGGCAAACGCACCGCCGCCCAAGCTGCAAACATGTGGCGCATTGCAAATACACAAGCGCTACTTGCGCGCTATGACAGAGCACACTACGACGAACTTGAGGCTCTTATGCAGCACCTTCCCGAAAAACACAAGCGCAGGGCTCATGAACTGATACAGGAGGGTAAACTAATTACAAACACCTCCATTAAGTGTGCCCTCGATGCAGCCGACACTGCTTCTAGAGCCATAAATACCAGTGTCCTGCTTAGTCGCCATGCCTGGCTCAGGATCTCAGGGTTCAAGCCTGAAGTCCAGGCGTCCATACTCAATCACCCTTTTGACCAACAAACTCTCTTTGGGCCAAAGGTAGACGAAGCGTTGGAAAAGATGAAAAAGGACACAGACACAGCAAAGTCTATGGGGGCACTCCAAACACAAGCCTCTAAACGTTCCTTTCGACGCTCATCCTTTCGTGGCACAGGCAGAGGCTTCTCCACCGATAGCGCCTCTACCTCCTACAAGTCCCCTCCTCAAAATACCTTTTCAAAGGGCAACCAAAGGGGTGATTACAGAGGCAACAACAATAAGGGCAGGGGCAAAACTAACACCACCCGTTCTGCTACCCCACCCGCACAATGACTTCCCTCCGCTCCCCCCAGACCATCCCACTCCGGTCGGGGGCAGGCTACAAAACTTTATCCACGCATGGGAGTCCATAACATCGGACAAATGGGTGACCCAAATCATTCGGTCAGGGTACTGTCTCGAGCTAACATCCACCCCACCCAATATCCCACCAAGGCACCGTCCAATGTCTCAAGAACATTCCACACTGCTCAAACAGGAGGTACACTCCCTCCTCCAAAAACACGCTATAGAGCAGGTTCCCGTCAATCAGCAAAATCTAGGGGTCTACTCCCTATATTTCTTAATACCAAAGAAAGACGGGACCCTCAGGCCCATTCTGGACCTCCGGCCTCTAAATGCCTACATACATTCAGACCATTTCCACATGGTCACCCTACAACCAGTCCTCCCGCTCCTCTGTCAGGGAGACTTTCTCACTACCTTGGATCTGAAAGACGCATACTTTCACATTCCAATACACCCCTCTCACAGGAAGTACCTCAGGTTCGTGGTGGACGGGCAGCATTACCAATTCACGGTTCTCCCCTTCGGGGTTACCACCGCACCACGGGTGTTTACCAAATGCCTAGCGGTAGTGGCAGCACACCTCAGATGTCAACATATTCACGTCTTCCCTTACTTAGACGACTGGCTAATAAAAGCCGCGTCCTACCACCAATGTGTGCAACATACAAACAGCACCATCCAACTGCTCCACCAGCGAGGCTTCACGGTGAACTACCAAAAGTCCCACCTCATACCATCTCACACAAAGCAATATCTCGGGCCACTATAGACACCTCCAAGGGTATTGCCTATCCAAACTCAGCCAGAATCACAAGCATTCAAGCCTTACGCAAAACATTCCTTCCTCAACACTCTCTTCCGCCAAGAGTGTTTACGAAGCTCATAGGAATGATGGCGTCTTGCATTTTCATAGTGCCCCATGCAAGACTCCACATGCGTCCACTTCAAGAGTGCCTAGCACAACAGTGGAACCAGGCCCAGGGTCAGCTGACGGATCTGGTGTTGGTGGACGGCCGCACACATCACTCTCTGCAGTGGTGGAACACCACAAACCTTTCCAAAGGGCGGCCGTTCCTGGACCCGGTTCCTCAGGTGATTCTAACAGCGGACGCATCGCTCTCCGGCTGGGGAGCGCACCTCCTACACCTCACAATGCAAGGTCTATGGACGCCACAGCAAAGATCGCTCCACATCAACCATCTGGAGCTCTTGGCGATCTTTCTAGCCCTAAAATCCTTCCAAAAACAGATTTCGGGCAAAGCAGTCCTCATTCGCACAGACAACATGACTGCAATGTATTATATCCAAAAACAGGGGGGGACACACTCTCCTCAGCTCTCCCGCTTAGCCCAGAGCATATGGAGATGGGCAATTCCCCAAAACATCTTTCTCCTGGCACAGCACGTTCCAGGCGTACAAAACACCATGGCAGATCTGCTCAGCAGACAAACGCAACAACTACACGAATGGGAACTGCATCCACAAGTTCTTCACCCATTCTTCCAACAGTGGGGGCATCCTCAGATAGACCTCTTCGCCACCCACAAACAAAAAATGCCCAAGCTTCGCCGCCAGATACCCACACCCATTGTCCAAGGGCAATGCGATATGGATGAACTGGTCAGGCAGATTTGCATACGCCTTTCCACCTCTCCCACTAATTCCATTAGTGGTAAGGAAGCTACAACAACACTCCCTCACACTCATTCTAGTAGCTCCAACGTGGGCCAGGCAGCCGTGGTACACCACACTACTACAACTATCAGTGGTACCATATCAAAAACTGCACCTATCCCCATGCCTCCTAACCCAGAACCATGGAGAAATCAGGCACCCGGACCCAGCTCAGCTCAACCTTGCGATCTGGCTCCTGAAATCTTAGAATTTGGATACCTTAACCTTCCCCCTGATTGCATGAACATCATCATGGAAGCCAGACGTCCTACCACTAGAGCATGCTATGCCGCAAAGTGGAAAAGATTTGTAATTTACTGCCGTAACAATACAATCAACCCTTTAGATGCATCCATACAGCACATCATATGCTATCTGCTCCATCTTCACAGGTGTAACCTGGCATATTCATCCATACGCCTACACCTAGCAGCGATCGCTGCTTATCTACAAAACAGACAGCATTTATCACTGTTCAGAGTACCCGCTATTAAAGCCTTTATGGAAGGCCTTAAACGAGTAATTCCTCCCAGGGCACCACCTTCCCCTGTATGGAATCTAAATTTAGTTCTTACACGGCTAATGGGTCCGCCTTTCGAACCAATGCATAAATGTGAGCTAAAGTTTCTCACCTGGAAAACAGCTTTTCTCGTAGCTATCACTTCCCTTAGAAGGGTTGGTGAAATACAAGCGTTCACTATACAGGAACCCTTCCTACAAATACATCACAACAAGGTCATACTTCGCACAAATCCGAAGTTTCTGCCCAAGGTCATTTCCCCCTTCCATCTCAATCAATCGGTGGAATTACCTGTCTTCTTTTCGCAACCTCAATCTGTTGCAGAAAGGGCCTTACACACACTCGATGTTAAAAGGGCTTTGCTGTACTACATACAAAGAACGCAACCCTTCAGGAAGACTAAACAATTGTTCGTTTCCTTCTCTCCACCACATAAAGGCAACCCCATCTCTAAATCAGGGATAGCTAGGTGGATTATAAAGTGCATACAAATTTGCTATCAAAAGGCAAAAAGAACATTATCTGTTCCGCCTAAAGCCCACTCTACAAGAAAGTTAGGGGCTTCTATGGCTTTTCTAGGGAACATGCCCTTAGATGACATCTGCAAAGCAGCCACATGGTCAACACCGCACACCTTCACCAAACATTACTGTGTAGATGTGCATTCCAAGCAGCAAGCTAGGGTGGGCCAGGCTGTACTAAAGACACTTTTTCAAACCACTGCAACGGATACCGGTGGTCGACCGCTAAGGTTGGGTACTGCTATATAATCTATGCTAAGTGTACAATCTGCAGCTCATATGCCTCGAACGGAATATGCTACTTACCAGTATGCATCTGTTCTTGGCATGTAGAGCTGCAGAGTTGTACACGCCCACCCGCCTCCCCAGCTACCTGTATCCGTTCCAGTCCATCTTATTTAGATACAACACACATGGGTTTCTCACTGTTATTACTACGCTCCATCATTTCCCTGTTGGCGAAAAACAATCTGAGGATGGAGCCGAAGCCCATGCGCAGTACGGACCGAAGGAGGAGTCACCGAACTCGTGACTTCCAAAGACTGTCCAAAGAACAAAAACAAACTGCAAACATCCGGGCCCAACACCAGATGGCGATCTATGCTAAGTGTACAACTCTGCAGCTCTACATGCCAAGAACAGATGCATACTGGTAAGTAGCATATTCCTTCTGCATTCCTTTACAACTCCCGCCAAAAGGAGGACACATTTGTTTGGTAGCTCTCATAGAATAGCTGTTCCCCTTCCTACATTTCATGCTCTTGGCCAATGTCATGCTCCCAGGTTTGGCATATATATGTCAGGATATTTTGCGAGGAAACATTCTGGAGAGTGTCGTAATATTTAAAAACAGTCATAGTGGCGGCGATGAGAGAAACATGGGGTGATGGAATGTCTGAACCTCTCAAGTCAGAGTTACTAACCACTCTTCAGAGACATGAGGCGGTGACACTGATGCACGGGGTGCTGGCACAAGCAGTTTTCTCTCTCACAAACTCGCTGGTAACAATGTGGGATCAAAAGCTAGAAGACGGTAGTCTCGATACAGAATGGTCGAGGATCCTAGAGTATAGAAAAACATGTTAATAGAAATCCATGCTTTAAATTCACATAGCTTAATTATTTGCAGTGCACTTATTTATCTCCTGCGCGCTTGGCCATGCCATAGTATTCCTGGGAACGGCGGCAACATGTGCTATATGCCGAACAGACCTCCCAAATTTTTTAGGTCTCGCCTGACCCAGCGCATGCGCTGGTCTGGCGAGTCTTTTTGTGAGGGCTCAAAAAAGTGCTACCATGGCCAGCCTAGAACTACAGTGCATGTGCGCAGGCGCGCACTTAGGAGCAGAGGCACCATATGGCAAACCTCGTCATGCACATTGATCGCCCACGATCACTTTCATCTGCAATTACTTTTGCGGCGCCCCTTTGATATTCTCGTTCAAAGAATATCAAACATCAAAGAACTTGTTGTTGTGTTAATGCTTTGCTGCTCTCGTTTGACTTACAATGTGCTTTCTCTTTCCACAAACTCGATGTTTGTGTTCCTTTATTTTGAGATGCTTTTAGTATTGCTGTCACACACACAACCACACACACAACCACACACACACAACCACACACACTCAATCACACACACACACACGCACGACCACACCCACAACCGCACCCGCACCCAACCGCACCCGCACCCAACCGCACCCGCACACAACCACACCCACACACCCACACACCCACACAACCACACACACAACCACACGCAACCACACACACACACACACACACCACCACACACACACAACCACACCCACACACAACCACACCCACACACAACCACACCCACACACAACCACACCCACACACAACCAACCACACCCACACACACAACCACACCCACACACACCCACACACACACAACCACACTTCAACCTCACGCTCAACCTCGCGCTCAACCTCGCGCTCAACCTCGCGCTCAACCTCGCGCTCAACCTCGCGCTCAACCTCGCGCTCAACCTCGCGCTCAACCTCACGCTCAACCTCACGCTCAACCTCGCGCTCAACCTCGCGCTCAACCTCGCGCTCACAACCACATGCACACAACACCCCACACACACAACCCCACCCAACCACACACACACACACACACACACACACAACCCCACCCAACCACACACACACACACACACACACACAACCCAACCACACACACACACTCAACCACACCCACACACAACCACACCCAACCACATGCACACACCCAACCACACAACCACACACAGCCACACACAACCACATGCACACAACCACACCCAACCACACAACTACACACACAACCCCACACACACACACAACCCCACACACACACACAACCCCCCACACACACACAACCCCACACACACACAACCCCACACACACACAACCCCACACACACACAACCCCACACACACACACAACCCCACACAACCACACACACAACCACATCAAGCATTGGCATAGCCAATAGATCTCGCCTTTGGGACGTTATAAGTGTTTAGCCACGCAACAGTTGATGTGGTTGCACCAAGGATATTGTGCTGCATAGCTAAATACTTAGATGGTCCCAAAAGTGAGACCTATTGGCTATGCCAATGCTTGTTTCGTATGGAAGGGGCTGCTCATTCAAATGGACTGGGTATCCATGCTGTTGATACTGACTGAGCTCACTGGCAGACATATAGATAATACTATTGCATCATGCTTGCTGGGTAGGATTGTGAGACTGGCAGCGTTTAGGACCAAGTGTAAATTTATCGATAGGACATTGTTTCTGGCTAAACTGAGTATAGCTATGCGGTGGAAAGCACCCTCAGTGCTGGTCTGATAGCAATACTTAATAAAATAGACCTCTGCAAAAATAAATGTTATAACCCACGCACACAGGCAAATGTGTACGGATGGGAACGTTACAGAGTGGTATTCAATCCTCCTTGAATTACAAGCCAAGATGGGACAAAATGCCCTAAAGAGGAGGGGCATGAGGTTGTATTCTCCTATTAGGTACACATGAGGTGCACTAATATCGAATTGGGATCTCCTAGGAGAGCGGAGGGTGACACACCTTTGTGATGAGGAACAAGAAGTGCGGCGGTCAACAGAGACAAAAATGTAGGTGGGATGTACGTTGATGGTTTGTTATAAATATGGATATTTCTACCGTAGCTGTAAGGGGAAGTAAGTGTGCCGTAAGGGGGTTGTGGCAGAAACGTCCTTTCAGGGAGATGTGACGGAAAATGGTGATCATGTTGAGGTTATGTGAAAGGAAGCTGCCAATACCACCAGAATTGTAGCAGGAACTCTTTATCAACAAACTGTATATCAAGTCAAGTGGGTAAAACCCCAACAGCACATCACATTTCAACTGATTACATAAGAATCACTTTGCTCTGTTCTCCCCACAATTCCATAAAAAAAACAATCACTGAAAGGGACATCTCCTTTTCTATATAATTCTAAATTCAACAAGAAAAAAAACATGCAAAACATTTATAACAATAACTCATATTTTCAATTCTGGAACATAACCATAACCTACCTAAATGCAGAGAAATTCAGCACACCGCGTTCATTGCAAAAGAAATTCTGCTGTCCTCACATTTTATATTCCTTTGCCCAGACGGGAGATTTTCTGATCCTTTTTCCACACTTCCTCACATTCTCATTCGACCTCTCAATCCTTTCTTGTTTATCATTATCAGCATTACATAAAGCCAACCTATGAATGCTCTATTTGTCACCATTCTCCAAAATTAAAGTATTTCCAAATAAATCTTTTTAGGACCTGAACATGTTGACATCCCTTTGCCTACCTATCCTCCCAATTTGACCAGTACCACATCACCCACACAGAACTTTCATTCAGATGTATGCATCCTTTCATTGTGCCTTTCTCTGTATTCATCTAGTTGTCCCTTACTTTATGCGAAACAGAGGACAAATCGATTGGTACCACATCCTCCCTTCCCATCCACACTGGACACACTGTGGTGGCAGGAATCCTTCCATGTAACCACACAAATGGTGACTTAACTCTTACTGAATGTGGAGTTTCCTGTAATTCTACAGCAATCTTCTTAACTCCTCCTTTCCCTTCAGACCTCCTTTCTCAGCCATTTGCAAACAATAATTCAACACTATTAAATTGTTCCACCTAACCATTTTCCCTGGGGAGGTACAAAGCCGTTCTGTGATGGATTACCCTGTGACTCTGTAAAAAATCTGACATCATTCCAGTCACAATTTGGGGATCATTATCGGTCACAATTTCTTCCGTAATACCCTCCTTCATGAAAATATTGTCTAGAAAATGTATGATATCGTGAGCTGTAACTTCACTCACTCATTCTACCTCTGGCAATCTTGAGAACTAATCTATTATGACTATAGCAAACCTACCTCTCACATGACCATACCAAAAAAATCCACATACGTCCAAACCAACCTTCCTCTATGGCTCTTCGGGAATCATGAGTGGTACTATTTCAGATTCACTTATCATCAAAGATTTGTCACTGTGCATAGAGTTTACTCTCACGATCCATATTAGACTGCTATAAGTAAATGTGGGCTCTTCGTTTCATGACTGACATACCAATATGGCCTGAGTGCACTTGTTCCATTACTTTGTCTCGGAGCAATATCGGGTCCACAAATCTATTTTCTCTTAAGACTGCATTGTCAAAATCCAACAATTCTGGCCAGACCAACTAATATTTACTCATTAATTTATCTTTTTCAAACTAGTTTGTCCAACCTTTCAAAATGTTTGTTTTTTGCAACAATCCTTTGTCTTCATTTATGCCATGCTTCTTCTGCTATAATACCCTGAGACACCTCCTCCATGCTTGCAACTAGCTTATTTTCCTTACATACTTATTGGCTACCCTCTAATGGAATTCTGAATAAGCAATCCGCTGTAAAGTTCCTCGCACTGGGAAGATAACTCACTTCAAATGAATAATCCTGCAACCTGAAAATCTGTTTTCCTGCTCCTTTAGTTTTGAAGATATCTATGAGTGGCTTGTGATAAGTGTGTAATTCAATATTCTAACCTCAAACAAAAGGTACGGAAGTGTTGTATTCCCCACCAACAAGCAAGCGCTTCTTTTTCAATGATTGAATAAGTTTCCTCTACACCTCTCATTGCCTGCGATGCGAATGCCCCTATTCGTTCCTTATTACGATCTAATTGCTTTAAAAATCTCCCTAATCTGTATGCATCAGTCATTACAATTTTCTTATAGAGGGGGGTCAAATGGCTTCAAAATAGGAGCTGTAGCTATGGATCACTTCACATTTACAAATATTTCTTAACACTTTTGTGTTCATTCATACTTCACCCCTTTCATTAATACCTGTCTGATCTCATTGGTATGTTGAGCAAAATGGTCTACAAATTTCGCATAATATTCAGCGTGACCCAGGAACGACCACCATTGTTACTTATTAACAGGACCCGGATCATTCTCTATGGCTTCTAACAATTTCATTTGTGGTCTTATTCGATCTCATGCTGCATGTCCCAAATATGTCCAGTACAGTGGATTTGCACTTTTCAACTCTAGTTATCATACCAGAATCTCTCCGGTGACACAAAACTTGTTTCCTTGTACTAAAGTGGTCAACATTTCGTTGATGGTTGGTAATGGGTGCCTGTGCACCCAAATGCAACTATTCAGGACTCTTAAACCTATACACATGCGTATTTTTCCATCAGATGTTTTAGCCAATACAAACATACCTAACCAATCAGAATCATCTGTGGGTTCTATCACACCATCCAGGCACAATATTTCTAACTCCGACTTCAAAGCAGTTCTTGAGAATAAAGGTACTCCTCTCACCTTGTGAACTTTAGGCACAAACCCTTTCTTCAGTATTATATGATGGGACAACCCCTTCAACCTCCCCAACCGTCACAGAACAATTCTGGAAAGTCTGCTTTCCACCGATCATCATCAACTTTATCTCCATCACCACACCTTGTTTTGGATACAAAGATATGCCTGAACCCTTCTGTTTTCTCCAAATAGCAACAATCTACCCGTTCACATTACATACGCTTTACCATAGGTAATTCTGCCCTTGAACGATAAAACTGTTTCAAAATACCCTATTATAGCTAACTTTACACCACAATATCCAGCAGGATTTGAATCTGGTTTTTGCAGTTAAGCATGCTCCTTCATCTTCCATGTCCTCCAGTCAATTATATTGTAAAGAGAACATGAATCCGTCTACATCGCCACAGTCACACCATGAACGGATACATATATATATATATATATATTACCTACTGGCGGTCGCCAGTAGGTAGTTATAGTTAGGACCCCTTTTCCATAGGAAATCCGCAACATTCTATTTTGAATAACTTTGGCGCCGGTCGATGAATCCTCGCAAATTTCTCAAAATAGGTGGGGCGCTCCGCTCCTACCCTGAAAGTCTCGGGGGGATTCGTCAAGCGGGGGCTGAGATAAAAGGGGGGTCCCAAAACGCGTTTTTCCCATGCATTTTTCCATAGGACCTTTAGAACGAGCTACAGCCCGAACGGCTGAACAGAATTACTAGAAATTTGGCAGAGAGGTAGTCCCTATGTCAAGGAAGTGCCTTTTGTAGGTTTGGTGTAAATCTGTTCAGTAGATTCTGAGAAAATAGCCTTTAAATCAATATATATATATCTGAGCCCGCTTACGGTACGCTTACCGTACGCTTACGGTAAGCTTACGGTACGCGTACGGTGGCGTGCGCGAGCGCGATTCTGATTGGCTGTTAGATCTTAGTAAACATTCGAATCGGCCGAAACCAGGAAGCGGCGGCTGCCATTTTGTGTGTTTCACTCAGAAAAAAAAGAGTGAAAACAAGAAAAGGGGGCAATGAGGAGAGTTACAGACCCCCTTACATTTGTGAGGGGGTCAAAGAAGGACTGTAAAGTACAAAGAAAACATTTATTGATTTTTAAAAAAATCACGGGGTACGCGTACGGTAAGCGTACGGTAGAAAAAAAAATAAAAAAATAAATGAAATTCAGATTTAAGTGTTTAGATATTAGGGGGCTCTAAAAAGAGCCGTTGTGTTTATGAAATGATTTTTTAGTGGTACCTACAAGTAAGTACCGATGCAGAGTCTAAGGTTCAAGAGGAAGACTCTGTTCCCTTTATCATTGAAGTGCACATCGTCTCCTCTATAAATGTCTTGCATGTCAAAACGCAAGTTGTTGTGGTAAATGGCACCCATACCATAGTCACGGAGGAAAGCAGAAACAGATTTGTTGACGTGCTTTCTTGCTTTGTCAATCTGCGGACAGAAATGATTGGACCAGTTCCATTTTTGCCTTTGGCATATGTTGGAAAACACAAAGGCAGTTTTAGGGAAAAGTGAAAACAGTTGTGCAAAGGTGTCCTTCATAAGCATTTCCAGACCTACCCCAGTCAAAGTGCCTAGGTCATTGCCACCACAGTGCACTATTATGAGGTCAGGGTGTTGGATTTGCATGAAGGATTTCACCAATGGCATCAATTGGTGCCACTTTAACCCTCTCTGACCAATCCATTTAATGTCTACATTTGGCAAAGCAAGGTCTCTCACCATATCTGTTTTCTCTGCAAACTTTTCACTCCAGAAGACATAGCTGTGCCCTACAATCCACACTGTGAACATCTTCAAAGGAGAACTGGATGCACTCAGGAGGTGTCTTTCAGTAGAATGGCAATATGAAAAGAAAGACAGTTTGGAAATGGAGGCATACATATTTTTTTCAAAACAAAAAGAACTGATTGGCTGTTTCATACCATTCTAGAATAAAAACTAGGCTGTATGTGTAAACTAATAGAAGCATGTTTTGTATTGGTACAAAAAAATGTGTTACCAAAGAACAGTACTATGGATTTGCTGTTAGGTTTGAAAAGTCAAGCACTCTTGCTCTGTGGAATTGAAACATTGTGTGGCGAACTTCTGACCTAACTCCACACAGCAGTGTTCCATGAGCTGTTGCTATGGTAGCAGGCAGAAGTCAAGTTGGGGGAAGGGTACTAGGCAGAAGTCAAGTTGGGGGCAGGGTACTTATGGAAAAGGGTTGGTTTTCAACCAATAGAAATGTGTGATTACATTTGAAAAAAAGGGGGAAGCACTGAGATTTGAAACTTACATGTATATGTGTGGAAAAATAGAGGGAAAGTTTGCCATTATCTTCTGCTGAGAGGAGAGAGGTGAACACAACAGAGATCCTGGCTCTGATAATCTGCTGTTTGAGTGTCACATTTCTTTCACAACTAACTAATTTTAAAGGTGAGTTTAGAGTTTGAGAGGGGATGTATGTGGTAACTTAAGAAATGAATAATAGAAATGGAAATTCTTTTTGTTGTAGTTGCGTTTATCATTTTCTGTTTTGGGAGAAATTTAAATGTGAGGAACATGTAAAATAATATGGAGTATGTTTTCACAATAAATTAAGGTGTACTGGAAAAAAAAAGAATAGTTTAAGGGTTTGAGGTTGGACTCAGTAATGCAAATACATTCAGCATCACTAAGGCTGGTTGCCCTTGCTGGAGTGTAGGCAGCCACCCAGGTTACACATGGAGGTGGTCTGAAAAAGAAGTTTGGACATGTGCATTTAAGAAAATCGAAAAAAGTGGTTTCATAATGTGTCAGTCTGTAAAAGTGATTTTCACTTGCCCAAAAAAAAAAAAGAGCAGTAAGTGTGCTTTCAAATTGGCAAAGAAATTTCGTTTTGGGACTAATGTGAAAACATGACTCTGTGTGCAGAGAGGAATTATAGGCAGAGATTTATTGCGTATTGCTCTGGTGATTTCACAGTTGCATTAGATGGAAAGGGGGAGCGATTTTTTGGGGGAAGAAGCAGACTCTTAGCACACACCCATGTGCTTGCCATGTATAATCATGCACAGTATTTACAAGCGAGTGGGGTTTTCAGGTTTCAGTCTGTAATGCAAATACATTCAGCATCACTAAGGCTGGTTGCCCTTGCTGGAGTGTAGGCAGCCACCCAGGTTACACATGGAGGTGGTCTGAAAAAGAAGTTTGGACATGTGCATTTAAGAAAATCGAAAAAAGTGGTTTCATAATGTGACAGTCTGTAAAAGTGATTTTCACTTGCCCAAAAAAAAAAGAGCAGTAAGTGTGCTTTCAAATTGGCAAAGAAATTTCGTGTTGGGACTAATGTGAAAACATGACTCTGTGTGGAAATAGGAATTACAGGCAGAGATTTATTGCGTTTTTTTTTGGTGATTTCACAGTTGCATTAGTAGGAAAAAGGGGGAGCGATTTTTTGGGGGAAGAAGCAGACTCTTAGCACACACCCATCTGCTTGCCATGTATAATCATGCACAGTATTTACAAGCGAGTGGGGTTTTCAGGTTTCAGTCTGTAATGCAAATACATTCAGCATCACTAAGGCAATATATTCTGAAAACAGCAAAAATAAGGCAAAAATATTTTTTGAAAAATATGTAAATATGTGTACTGTATAATAAAATGTTTTAAAAATATTAATACTTTTTTATTTCTTTTTTTTCAGATTGATATAGAAAAATTTCGAAAACTAGAACCATTTTTAAAGCTATTTTTTTAAAAAACAAATGAATAAATATTTTTTTGAGTGGGTATGGTAAGTCAATAATAATAATTGTAGTCTCTCAAGGACCTTGTAATGTGATAATTGATTTATAGTGTTTTTTAAAAAAAAAAAAAAAAAAGTACGCGCACCGTACGCGTACGGTAAAAAAAAAAGTTTTTAAAAACATATGTAAAAAAAAGATGAAAGATAAGGTTGGCTCTTAAAAGAACCGTTGTGTTCATGCAGGGACAGAGGAAAGAAAGCATGGAAAAATTAGTCTCTGTGACAAGTGTGCTGATCTATTTTGTTGTTCACTAGGGAAACACTGGTCTCCCTATGACAAATTAGATCATGACAAGAGGCACATCGAATATCAACCCTCAGAAATCGAGGGTTAATTTCCAGAGGGCCAGCAGAAGGAGATGCTCCCCCCACAGATGAAGGGCTCACCTGACCTGCAGAAGAAGGAGTCAGCCCTGCAGATGATGGTCCAGGCTGAGCTGCTGTGGATGTACTTGCTTGTCTTTCTGAAGAGTTACCTCCAAAAAGATGACCATGTGTCCTTCTGTGTACATCCTGGAGGTGTCTCTTCATGGTGTGATTCCCAAAGGAATACTTCCTGTCAGGATTACCTCTAGAAAGTACACGCTGACACAGCCTGCAAGTAACTAAGGGTGCATTCACCTTTTGCTGGCCTTCAGGAAAAGTAAAATAATCCCATACATAAGAGGGCTTTTGTTTCCTCGATCTCTGCCTCAAGACAGTGCTGCTAGTGCTAGCCTCACTCTCAGAAGAGCTCTGCTGTTCTGCCATCGTATCCCAAAGACAAACCAGCTCCTTCTCCCAAGGGATCACAAGCAGAAATGAGGGGAATGGGTGTGGTGTAGGAGAGTTCTAGAACTGAAAGTAGTTTCAACCAATCAAAAGTTGTGTTTCATGATCACATGACCTACCATACGCTTACGGTACGCTTACGGTACGCTTACGGCAAAAGTGCGCATGCGCGTAAAAAAGACACGCGCTTGCGCGCATGCGCTTAACAGTCACTCCCCGACACTTCCGCGTAACGTGCGCGTGTAGCGTACACGCGTACGCGTCCCACGCGGAGGACGCGCGGCTACGCAAATTGCGTAACTATACGCAAACAGCGTAGATAAATTACGGACGTTGCGTAAACCGTACGCTTACCGTAAGCTTACGGTACGCGTACTAAAAAAAAAATAAAAAAAAAGGTAAAAATGTATTGCTAATAAATTTTACATGTTTATTTTATAAAATATATTTAAAAAAACATATTATAGAATTTTAAAAATTTAACCATAGTCTTTAAAAAAGGATAGAAAATTAAAATAAAAATATGTTTAAAAAAATAGAAGAAAAAAAAAAAATTAGCATTTAAAAAACCTTGCAAATTCACTGAAAAAACCATGGGTTTCACACACGTTATAGTTAGGACTTAGCATTTAAAAAACCTTAGAAATTCAGTGAAAAAACCATAGGTTTCACACATGTTATAGTTAACTGGACATTTTACTCGTAAAAAACCATTGAAATTGCCCCGTTATAGTTAGTTCAGCTAACTATAACTCGCGCGCCCGCAATGCACTGCTGATGACGTCACATATTACATCACTCATGACATGGTCAGTGACATCACTCATGACATCACTGATGACATCTCAAATGACACCACTGATGACATCGCTCATGACATCATCCTTGTGATAGAGTGGCAGACCTCCTCTTCCCCTAATATAACCTTTGATACACACAATCAAAAATAGAAATTAAAATTTTAAAAACAATGGACATACCAATACCAGTTACAACAACCTATACAGTAATTCTAAGATCCAAATACACATCCACTCATTCACCAACAGTCCTATACAGTCACTCATACATGTACTCACTCATCATATGTACTCATACACGTATACATCCTGTTACACAATGCCACTCATCCATAGAGGTACTCACACACATAGTTAGTCATGCTAATAAAGAATCAAACATACATTTACTTGCATATACAGTTATACACACACCACCACACTTACTTCTACGGAAACTTACACATACTTAGTCTTTTAAACAATCACTTATAGAAACACATACTTATTCATACAGGAACTCTTTCAATCTCTCACTCTCACATATACTCACATATATACACCAATAGTCACATATACTAGTTTAAAACATATGTAGTTACACATAAAGACACTATTGAGACAGTCATTCACTCACTAACACACCCATACATACACTCATCCACCCATACAGTCCTGCACACATGCTGTCTTCAACACATACAAACAATGAGTCACTCATTCATGCACCCATGCACTACGTAATACCCCTCACCGAACCAGACACTCACACTCATACTGATACTCAAAAAACCAACTAATAACCTATTTAGACACTCATGTAGCTACACACCAACCCATGCAGCCACTTATACACAAAGTGAGAGACTGATACAGATATTTACATATTTAAACATTACTCACTAAGCCATGTATTCACTAAGATACACTTAATCAGTCAGTAATACAATCAATTTTTCAAAAACAATTCATCCATTTAGACACTCATATACCCATTTATTCTTCCATCGACCTTGAGATATACATATATAAAACATATTTAATTTTCAGAAAAACACACATTCACTGGATGATGTCATCAGTGATGTCATCAGTGATGTCATTTGAGATGTCATCAGTGATGTCATGAGTGATGTCACTGACCATGTCATGAGTGATGTAATATGTGACGTCATCAGCAGTGCATTGCGGGCGCGCGAGTTATAGTTAGCTGAACTAACTATAACGGGGCAATTTCAATGGTTTTTTACGAGTAAAATGTCCAGTTAACTATAACATGTGTGAAACCTATGGTTTTTTTCACTGAATTTCTAAGGTTTTTTAAATGCTAATTCCTAACTATAACGTGTGTGAAACCTATGGTTTTTTCACTGAATTTCTAAGGTTTTTTAAATGCTAAGTCCTAACTATAACGTGTGTGAAACCCATGGTTTTTTCAGTGAATATATATATATATATATATATATATATATATATATATATATATATATATATATATATATATATATATATATATATATATATATATATATACTACCTACTGTCGGTCGCCAGTAGGTAGTTATAGTTAGGACCACGTTTCCATAGGAAATCCGCAACATTCTATTTTGAATAACTTTGGCGCCGGTTGACGAATCCTCGCGAATTTTTCAAAATAGGTGGGGCGCTACGCTCCGCTCCTACCCTGAAAGTCTCGGGGGGATTCGTCAAGCGGGGGCTGAGATAAAAGGGGGGTCCCAAAACGCGTTTTTCCCATGCATTTTTCCATAGGACCTTTAGACACAGCTACAGCCCGAACGGCTGAACAGAATTACTTGAAATTTGGCAGAGAGGTAGTCCTCAGGTCAAGGAAGTGCCTTTTGTAGGTTTGGTGTAAATCTGTTCAGTAGATCCTGAGAAAATAGCATTTAAAAGCATATATATATGTGGGCGGAGCCTAACCACACATCTCATCCTGAGATCTGATTGGCTGTCAGCACTTCATCCAAGAAGTGTTGGCAGCCATCTTGGGACCAATATACATGATAGCACCTCATTAAAAAGCATTGCAGTTAATAGAAGGTTTTAAGACTTTAGTTACATTATAAATCATTTGTTGATGGTACCATACTCATTTTAGGAATTGTGGTATGTTCTAAGGTGATTTCACCATGTGAAAAAGCCTTCTGCTGGGATATCATGATTGAGAGAAAAATATTTTCTCATGCTTTTACCACAGAGGTTTGGAAGGTGATCTATAGGCTAAACTGAGAGCTTATTTTCTGTAAATTCACATTATCTTTCTCAGTCATGTGAGAATGAAGTCTGACATTCTCAGTAAAACATGTACATCCAACAAGGGCAGAGACTGTCAGTTGATTCCTTTGTGTTCTACTGCAGCTTCCCAGAGTGTTCCAAAGAACTACTAGAGCGCTAACAGTCCTACTTATGATAAACGTATGGCACACCTGAAGCCATCTTGCTTGGATTAAAGTGGTAACTCTTAAAACATTTAATTTAAAAAGGAACAAAATGAGGGGGTTCATTTTTCAATAAAAAGTATGATTAGTGCTGCAGAAAGAAAAATTAGGGCACATTTTGAGTGACTTCTCAAATCCTCTTCTATTTCATTAAAAAATTCTGACATGCAGACTGAAACATGCACTTTCAATACCAGCAGCAGTTTTCCCTGGTGAGCAGTAGCTTTACTACAGTGATCTAATGAGCAAAAAGAGTGCTAACATTCTGAATTTATGGCAAATGTGTGACACATCTGAATGCCTTCTTGATGGAATCAAAGTAAAAAACTGAAAGTATTTCCTACTGAGGAGACTGCAGTAAATGAGGAAATTAGGAAACTTCATAACAAATAAGTCTCCCAAGATGGCCACCAGAGACAAAAGAGCCCAAATGTAGCCCAAATATCACCCAGATGTAGCCCAAGTATAGCCCAATGACAGAATGTCCCAGAATGTTCTTAAAAACAACTAGAGCGCTTACTGTCTTCATTATGACAAAAGTATGGCACACCTGAAGCCATCTTGATTGGAATAAACTGGTAACACTTAAAACATTTAATTTAAAAAGGAACACAATGTGGAGGTTCATTTTGCCATAGAAATTATGATTAATGCTGAAGAAAGAAAATGAGGGCACATTTTGAGTGACTTCTCAAATCCTCTTCTATTTCATTAAAAAATTCTGACATGCAGACTGAAACATGCACTTTTAATACCAGGAGCAGACTTCCATGGTGCAGTAGTTTTACTACAGTGATCTAATGAGCAACTAGAGTGCTAACATTCAGAATTTATGGCAAATGTGTGACATATCTGAATACCTTCATGATGGAATCAAAGTAAAAAACTGAAAGCATTTCCTACTGAGGAGACTGCAGTACATGAGGAAATTAGGAAACTTCATAACAAATAAATCTCCCAAGATGGCCACCGGAGACAAAAGAGACCAAATGTAGCCCAAAATCACCCAGATGTAGCCCAAATATAGCCCAATGACAGAAGTGTGCAAAACACTTATTATTTTGTGTTTTTGCAGTGTTATATAGTGCAGACTTGTCAGGTATTGGAGTGCTTTACATGAGCATTGGTTACATCACACAAGAACACATTCATTTTGGTTGTAGACATGGGGAGACTAAGTGATTTGACCAGAATCACAGAATGTCGAGCTGAAGCAGAAACTTCAACCTGGTTCCCCAGTTGCAAAGTCTGCAGTTCTGGAAGTAACACCACATCATCTCCCCTAAGTGCAACATTTAATCAAGTGGTCAACTGGATAAAAAAACATAAAGATAACAAATAATTTAAAAGTGCTTTGTCGCTATTTGAAAACTCAGAAAATATGTCCTTATTTTAGCCTTTTAGAGCACTAACCATAATTTTGATGCCAATAAGACCCTCTCATATATGTAATTTCTAAAGGAAATGCTCTAGGTATTACAGTTTTGATTACATCAAGATGATGTCAGGCGTTCCACACTTTTGTAATAAATATAGAATGTTAGCAATCTAGTTGTTCATTAGGATACTGTTGAGAGGCAGAGGCCAGGGGCACGGACTCTGAAAATTGAAGGCAGGTAGGAGGGTGCAAAGGCAACAATTTAACCACACTGAGCAGGCAGGAAGGGCCGTGGAAGCACAACAGACTATGGAGGGCAGTGGAAAGGGGGGCAGGGGCAACAAACCAACAATACAGGACTTGCAAGAGAGGCTGTTGGAGGCAAGATCTATTACGGGTCAAGGAAGCTAGGGGCGGTCCCCAGATCCCCGGGAGCCACCACAGAACTGAGCAGGAGAGTGAGTCCGGGACAAAAGGGGCACCTTAATTTGAGCCGGGGTGCCTAGGAACGCTTGCTCCAAAAATGAAGAAAACAGACATATGAGACATGGAATTGGAGGCAGAATACAATGGCAGTTTAATGAGAAGATGCAACTTCAAAGAAACCGCAGAATAGAGACATAAAGTACAAAATACAGACTCCAGATAATCATACAGCTGTCATGATATTCTCTGTATCTCAATTAATGTACTGACAGAGAGAGAGAGAAAACACATCTATAAATGCATCATGAGAAACAAGTTACACCAAGGAAAATGTTACCTAGGAACACTCACGTTTACTCTTAGAGCAAGCATTCCTGCAATTACAATACAAAATCTTTTAAATGCAAAAGTAAAGAGAACAATGGTTAAACATAACATGACATTTCATATAGGTAAAATAGAATAAGATACTTCAAGCAAAGCAGAGCAAGACATTTTAAGCAAAGGAAGACAAGAGCTCCCAGTTCTTGGGGAAAACCTGCACTGCCTGTTAACCTACATACAGACGGCGAGGTAGTCCGTCGATATCTGTGGGTGCTCCCTTTTTATATCATTTTGTGGGCTCCTTTGCACGCTACATCTACCTACGTATGCTACCCAAAAGCTTCGTCTGCAGATTTTACCAGACATTTCGTCATTTACCCACTTAATGCTGACAATGGACTGGGTGAAAAGGTCAGTCTCTCAGGCCAATCTCTTATCGTAAGTTCCATAGAGCAAGCAGAAAATAATGGGTATTGTACGGGAATTCAATATATTCATGTATAAAATCTCCTCAGTTCTCCTAACTTGACGCTCTGCGGTTGCCACTTCCTTAAAAGCGGGAAACCTGCCCAGGAAGCAAGTACCAGTCCAGGATGCAGCCTACTGTATGTCGACAGCTTCAGGGGGATGTTGAACTTTGATACCGAGCACGGAGCACTCGGGTAGGGTGGGGGCTACTGGTTTGGAGCAGAAGGCCTCGCAGACCTGCCTTCAGACTGCTATACACTAAAATTGCAGAGCTATGGTCAATTTAACAAAGAGGCCTACATATTGAACAGAAGGGCCTACACAGGGGTTTTATACTGGCTGAGTGGTAAGGATGTCTCAGGATAATTATATAGCAACACAGGACCCGCTGGTCAATTTAATACGGCCTACAAATGAAGCTGGCAGGGCAAGGACAAGGGTCTCATACTTCAGGTGTGGACAGAACGGGCCAGGGGCCCCCTGTGATACAAAATCTACCCTCCTTCAAGCCTGTGGCAATGTAATAGAACATTGTGGGCAGAAGGAAGAGGCAATGGTAGTACAACCATACATGCCAACAGACCCGATTCAGCCAGGAAACGTCCAATGTTTTTAAGCTCAAATGGACTTTATTTGATCTGTCTCCTGTCTACAATATCCTCTTTTTCAATGTAACTCAAAGGGGAAAATCAATACCCCAGTTTTTTTTCAAAATCTCCCTCTTACCAAGTTCAAAATGTTCGCAAGTATGGTACATTGGATCATGGAAGGAAATGGGATAGGGACATGGACTTGGATAACAGAGGACAGGAGGGACATGGAGAGGTGCACCAAACTGACCCTGCAGGGCAGGCATCAGGGTTTGCAGCAGCACAATACACCACACAGGGCATGCAGGACGGGAGTGCAGCACAACAATCCATAGAAAGCAAGAGGGAGGGGACAGGACCATGCACATGGACAACAGAGAACAGAGGGGCAAGAGGCAATGGTAGCTAGCTGACCATAATGGACAGACAGGAGAGAAAGCTGCAGCATAACAGACCATAAAGGGCAGGAGGGATGGATCAGGGGCATTACAATGGAACAGACAAGCCAGGAGGGAGGGAGTAGGGCTGGGGGCAAGGGGGCAGGGCAGGAGCAGCAAGATAGCCTTGGAGGTCAGGCAGGATGGGCACTAGAAGCAAGACACACCATGAAGAGCAACAGTGAGACTGTGGTGGCATACACACAGACCATGGAGGGAAGGTGGGAGGGGGTCAGGGGCAGCTAACTGACCACACAGGGAAGTGGGAGGGGCCATGGCAGCACAGAAGACCATGCATGGCAAGTGGGAGGGTTAGTGGCGGCACAATGGCTTTGATGGGCAAGAAGGAGGGTGGAGGGGCATGCACAAAGGACGATGGAGGATAGAAGGGAGGGTCAGGACCTGTGCACAGACAAGAAAGTTCAGGGGAAGGGACCTCACAACAGACCACACGGGGCAGGCAGGAGGAGCAGCTGCAGCACAACAGACCAGGGAGAGCAGAAGGGTGTGGCAGTACAATGGACCATGTAGGACAGGAGGAAGAGGATAGGGGCATGGCATGTGGACAGGCAGGGTGGAGGTGGCAGGGACAGGTTTCAGTCATCTGACAATGCTAGGCAGGTGGGAGGGGAGTGGCAGCTCAACAGAACACTCAGAGTAGATAGGAGTGGCAGGTCCATGGGACATGGTGGGCAAAAAGGATGGAGCAGGGGCATGCACAAAGACATCGGAGGGCAGGGGGAAGGAGAATAGGGGCAGCAAGCTAAGCACAGAGTTTAAGCAGGAGGTCAATGATGGGGCATAGAATTGGGCAATGGAGGGCAGGAGGAGTGGACTGGTACATCATACTGAGGGCAGTGGCAGCACATCAGACCATGCATGGCAGGAGGGAGGAGGCTAGTCCATGGATTCACACAACAGAGGATAGGGAGGAAGGGGATGGGGCAGCAAGCTAACTGTTCAGAGAAGGCGGGTATTAGGAACTTTATTGTTTTTAAAACATTGTGTCTGTGCGAACTACTTAAAATATAAACAAGTATGCAGCATAATCTCACTTTTATTCAGGAAGAAGAGGACGTTTGTGACTGTGACTCCGGGCTCACTTGGCAGAAACACCCCCTGACCGTCCACCCCCTATCGCAAAATGTAATGCCCGTGAAAAGGGTAGGTGAACACAGTGTTATATAGAACATAGTCCTGAGAGCACGATCGAAAATGAAAACTAGATATAGTGTATGGTATAAACTATGCACCAAAAAGTGTGATATAAGATGAACCGGGCGTGAAATATAATATGCAATACATTGTGCGCAATGACAGATTCATTGGAGAGCGCGAGATAGCACAGGCACTAGCGCGTGCTATGCGATATGCGCCTTGGAGTGTAATATGCACAGGGCAGTGTTGTGTAACCTAACTAGTCTCTAAAGTTGTAATATAAAATATGTGCTGGGGAGTGTAAGGTTGCATATGCACTGTGACAAAGATATGGATCCCAGATTGTAATATGTATGGCATAGCACTGTGCGTTATAACATAGGCATCGAGAAAGGCACGTTAGATGGGGCAATATAACCCGTGCGAAGACAAGTGTGGCATGACATATTCACGGGGTGGTGTTACAGTGCACATGGGCTAGAGAGTGTCATAGCATATGCACTAGCTAGTGGAATACAACACAGAGGTGTGTGGCACACGGCAGGCAATGGTGGGTGTAACACAGCATTGGGCTCTGTCAGGAGCGCGCTGTGACTCTCAAGTGATGTTCGTCCCCTTTCCAGAGAGTAAAACAAAAAGTATTACACATCCGGCAGTGGATGTGTGTTTTATTAACCGTGAGGGGGGTTTCTTGCATAGTTTTGGTCGAATTTTTGTCGAATCCCCTTTGAATGGCTTGGTGTGCATGTGTATTAAATGTGCCCGTCAATAGCTACCCAAGTTTGTATAAATAAACGACAAGGGTGTCTACCGGGATTAGGCACGGTAGGGCATCAGACATGTCAGAGCTTCACTAGTGGTGTAAATACATTCCACGTGGATTCATTGCATGCATAGTCGCCTTTTAATGAATATCACGCAAATCGTCATGGTGATAGGTACGTACGGTTTGTCCAGCATGTCCTAGGTGTGTCTATAAATATATATTTTTAAAAAAAATTAAAAAACAGTGGCCGGCCCTGGGGATTGGGGTCAAAAAAATATAATTAGGAGACTGGCCCTGGGGGATGGGGTCATCAGGGCCAATAAATTAGAATAAGAAGGGGAACCAAACAGCCCCCCTTCTTAAAAAACTAAAATAAATAAAAGACTGGCATCGTGCCGGAGGCCATGCCCCCTCCGTGCAGCACTCTGCAAACGCGCCCCCAACAGGTATCTCCAGTATGCGCCAGGGAGCTGCGCTGCAGCCAGGTGTTCTGAGGCCAAGCCCCTTTTTACACCTCTCTGCAACGCAGCTCTGTGGCGCTTACTGGAGGTACCTAGTGGTCTAGTTTGACCCTAGGGACCCTTAGGATTCAAGGGGACTTAATCTCTCAACTTAGAACAGCCACAGGGCGCGTTTACACAGTGGTGAAGGGAGGGGACGGGGCCTGAGGTGACGTGTGCAAACACGCACTATGGCACGTTTTAAATTGGGGATATAATTTCCCTTCAATACTGAGGGCCCCTGGGGGCTAACTAGCCCACCAAGTGCTTCCAGTAAGCGCCACTGAGCTGCATTGCAGAGAGGTGGTCCAGGCCGTGCCACTTTTTACACCTCTCTGCAACGCAGCTCTGTGGCACTTACTGGAGGTACCTAGTGGGCTAGTTGGACCCCAGGGACCCTCAGGATTCAAATGAACTTAATCTCCCAACTAAAAATGGACACAGGGCGTGTTTACACAGTGGTGAAGGGAGGGGACGGGGCCTGAGTTAACGTGTGCAAAAACGCCCTGTGGCCTGTTTTAAGAGGTAGTTTTAATCCCCATGCCCTCTTATATACTAGGGGCTTACAGAGGAGGTCATGCTAATCACAGGGGGACCCCAACGCATAATGTTCCCTAGTGTATGTAGGTGTTTTCACTGTATTCTAAGTGTCTTTTAACATAGCACTGGCTCTAGGAGTGGTTAGTCAGGCTCAGTTACCACCAGTATCCGTCTGAAAAAGTTGAGGGTACAGGATGATTTTGCAACAAGGCTTCTTTCTGCTCTTCTTTTTGTTCTTTCTGCACGTTATCCTTCTTCCTGCACTTATCTTCGTATTTGAGGACTTCTGTTGCTTCTTTCTGCACTTCTTTTGTTTCTTTCTGTGCATTTTTTCTTCTTTCTTCACATGTCCTATCTCTGTAGGCATAGTTAGAAATTAGCATTTAAAAAACCTTTGAAATTCACAGAAAAAACCATAGGTTTCAGGCACGTTATAGTTAGGAATTAGCATTTAAAAAACCTCAGAAATTCACTGAAAAAACCATAGGTTTCAGGGGTTTTATAGTTAGCTGGACTTTTCACTTGTACAAAACCATTGAAATTCCCCCGTTATAGTTAGTTCAGCTAACTATAACTCGGGCGCCCGCAATGCACTGCTGATGACGTCACATATTACATCACTCATGACATGGTCAGTGACATCACTCATGACATCACTGATGACATCTCAAATGACATCACTGATGACATCACTGATGACATCATCCTTGTGATAGAGTGGCAGACCTCCTCTCACCCTAATATAACCTTTGATACACACATTCAAAAATAGAGACTAAAATTTGCAAAACAATGGACATACCAATACCAGTTACAACAACCTCTTCAGTAATTCTAAGATCCACATACACATCCACTCATTCACCAACAGTCCTATACAGTCACTCATACATGTACTCACTCATCATATGTACTCATACACCTATACATCCTGTTACACAATGCCACTCATCCATAGAGTTACTCACACACATAGTCACTCATGCTAATAAAGAATCAAACATACATTTACTTGCATATACAGTTATACACACACCAGCATACTTACTTCTACGGAAACTTACACATACTTAGTCTTTTAAACAATCACTTATAGAAACACATACTTATTCATACAGGAACTCTTTCAATCTCTCACTCTCACATATACTCACATATATACACCAATAGTCACATATACTAGTTTAAAACATATGTAGTTACTCATAAAGACACTATTGAGACAGTCATTCACTCACTAACACACCCATACACACACTCATCCACCCATACAGTCCTGCACACATGCTGTGTTCAACACATACAGTGAGTCACTCATTCATGCACCTATGCACTACGTAATACCCCCCACCGAACCATGCAGACACTCAGACTGATACTCAAAAAACCAACTAATAACCTATATAGACACCCATGTAGCTACTCACCAACCCATGCAGCCACTTATACACAAAGTGAGAGACTGATACAGATATTTACATATTTAAACATTACTCACTAAGCCATGTATTCACTATGATACACTTAATCAGTCAGTTACACAATCAATTTTTCAAAAACAAATCATCCATTTAGACACTTATATACCCATTTATTCTTCCATCGACCTTGAGATATACATATATAAAACATATTTAATTTTCAGAAAAACACACATTCACTGGATGATGTCATCAGTGATGTCATCAGTGATGTCATTTGAGATGTCATCAGTGATGTCATGAGTGATGTCACTGACCATGTCATGAGTGATGTAATATGTGACGTCATCAGCAGTGCATTGCGGGCGCGCGAGTTATAGTTAGCTGAACTAACTATAACGGGGGAATTTCAATGGTTTTGTACAAGTGAAAAGTCCAGCTAACTATAAAACCCCTGAAACCTATGGTTTTTTCAGTGAATATATATATATATATATATATATATATATATATATATATATATATATATATATATAGAACATCATTCTCCTCAGTAGACTCCTGCTCTACCAGCTGTATACCTCTACTCAGTTTATTATTCTTATTGTTGTTACCTTTAGTAGTTTTGCTCTATTCTCTTACAACGGTATGTCTTGCTTTACTCGCAGGGCAATTTATTGAAGCAGCAAGATGTTTAACACCGCTACATCTTTAACAATGATTCTTAATTTTGAGGTAATCTTCCCTAGAAACATTGACACAAGATTTATTGCGTAGTACATTCACATCTGCATCTGTATCATTAGTTTTGTTCCTCTCACATGCAGCACCACTAGCATTCGGATTAAGCACTATAAGATAGGCTGAGGTATTTTCTATCCTTTTTGCAATTGTAATTGCTTTTTCTAGCGTGGGTTCTTTAACACTAAGCAGTTTTACCTGAATTTGAATACTGTTTGCACGGTTTATCAAATAATCTCTTACTAACTGTTTAAATGTGCATACAACTCACATATTGTTCTATGCTTTCCACAAAGTTGTGCCCTTGAAAAAAATGCATGCCTCTCTACGACAACATTCATTTTTTTGGCATAGTTTTCTTTTTTATTGATTTTAATAAACAATAAACATACAAACAATCGGCAAATCACATGTAGTCGAGATATGGCATGAGTGAGTATGACAGTTCATTAAGGAAATAAAGCACTTGCGGGAAACAGCACCTATTTTGGACAGAATACTCAGGGAGACAGGGATTCATTGTTAGGGAGGGCAGTTGGTGCAACACAGATATCTCCCCTGTATGTGTTCCCCTTGGTCCACACTCGGGACCATGTTTGGGGGCATCCTCTTGCCGCATAGACCGGTTTCTCTCGAAACATGCACCAGTCAATATTTTGCTTCCAAGTTATAACAGTAGGGTGTTTCAGCCCTCCCCATAATTGAGCTAGGTCTCTTTTAGCAACCGCGGCACCCACTGTGACCCACAACCTCTCCGCCCCTCCCAAGTCAGTGGGCTCCCACACATTAAGTAGACATCTTTTAGCGTCAGGGCGGACAGATTTATGAAGGACCTCACTTATGACCTTATGTATCCCCCTCCAATATCTCTGAGCTTGCTCACACTCCCAAAGAATATGCATAAAGGTGGCAACCTGTCCACATCCACGTCTGCAGTCCAAGTTTTCACCACCCCCCATACGGACCAGCTGTGGTCCAGTGATGTAGATCCTGTGGAGAATTTTCAATTGTATCAGACGGAGACGTGCAGAGATCGCCACCTCCCTGGGGGAGGTCACCGCCTCCCTCCTCTCCTCGTCGTCTAGTAAGAGGCCATCCCCTCACACGACTCCCGCAATTTAACAAAGGGATCTGGTGTGATGTTGACAAGCTTTTTGTAGGTTAATGAGAGAGCTTTCTGTGGAAGCAGCCCGTCCAATAATCTATCCTCTAGGGGGGAGGAATCGGGGAGGGGGGGGGGTGTGAGACCCTAATAATGGCGGTGGTTAATGCAAGCCGGATTTGTAGGTAGCGAAAAAATTCGTACTGTTGTTTCAGCTGACTAAAACTGAGCATGCTTCCAACCTTCACCCAAAGGTCGCCCACCCGAGAAATGCAGATGAGGTTCCATTTATCGAACCCTTTGGAGCCGTGTAGACTACCCAGTTGCTCCGAATCCCACAAGGGAGTTGCAAGCGTAATCCTCTGGTCCCATCCTAAGCTTTTGTTGACTGCGTGCCATACTTGGACCGAGTGGGAGGTGGGCCCAGTTAAGAGGAATTTCTTGGGTTTAGCGTAGAGGGCTCTATTGTATGTCCCGCCCGGTAGCTGCCATCTGTCCATGGCATATCCCGGATCTCCCGAAGCTTGGTACATACCCTGATTGATGGCAGCAAGATGGGCCGCCCAGTAATATTTCTTTATGTCAGGGAGGCTGATGCAGCCGTCGTACCAGTTGAGTGTTATTGAAGCGCTATTCTTGGCCTCCCATCCCAGAGCAACTGTCTCTATAGGTCTTCAATTTCTTTAAAATATCGCGCTGGGACAGGGTAGTTGTGCAGGGCATAAAGGAAGCGGGGCAGGGACATCATCTTAAAAAGAGCGGCACGGCCGAGCAGCGAGAGAGAGAGCGCCCTCCAGTTGGCAACATCACGTCGCAGGCGCTGTAAGGGCAGGAGCAAATGTCTCCCATAGCGGAGCTTGGGGTCGGCGGTGACACAAATTCCCAAATTTCGGAAACCATCAGACACCACCTGTATCGGACATTCCCTGGGGAGAGATGGAGTCCCACCAGAGAGAGTGTAAAGGAGAGATTTATTCTAGTTAAATGAGTAGCCCGAGAATCTACCGAAGGTTGTGAAGATGTCTAAAACACATCTAAGGGACTTCTTGGGGGAGGCCAAATAGAGGAGAATGTCGTCTGCGTAGAGCGAGATGCAGTCTTCCCACTCTGCCGACCACCGCATACCACTTATGGCCAGGTCGCACCGGATCCAGGCAGCCAGAGGCTCCGAGGACTGGACGAAAAGCAGGCGCGACAGCGGGCACCCCTGTCTAGTACCTCGACTAAGAGCAAAGGGCTCGGACCGCTTGTTGTTGACCACCACCTGCGCGAGGGGAGCAGAATAGAGGAGTCTGACCCAGGATATAAATTGCGGGACACATCCCAATTTGAAAAGTACTGCGAAAAGGTAGGACCATTCAATAGTATCAAATGCCATATGGGCATCTAAGGACCGGATTACAGCATCTTGAACCATTGTGGCCTGCTCTATCACCCCGTGAACTTGTCGTAGATTCAGAGCAGTATTGCGATGGGGCATAAAGCCTGAGTGATCTGGGTGTACTAGGGCACTGATCACTCTCACTTTGTGATAGGCGGGTGGCCAGAAGTTTAGCGAGTATTTTTGGTTCTGCGTTAATCAAGGAGATTGATCTATAAGAGGCACATCTGTCTTTCGGTTTTCCTTCCTTAGGGATGACCACTATCGACGCCAACCTCTGATCAGGTGGTAGCTCCCCCGCCTTCCTACTCTCCTCGAACATGGCCTGCAGGTGTGGGGCCAATTTGTCTGGATGCAATTGATAGAACTCAATGGGCAATCCATTGGGCCCCATCGCTTTGCCAGGCTTGAGGGCCCTGATCGCCTGTGCGATCTCGTCGTTACTTATGTCGCTATCCAAGTAGCTCTGAGGACCAAGAGTTTGATGTCTCTGAGAAGGTCAGTCGAGTCCGCCTCAAGTAGGGATGACTGTGTCTGATACACAGTGGTGTAGTGCGCTGCAAATTCCTTGGCAATGTGGACTGGGTCTGTAATCTTTGCACCCGAGTCGGTCGTGAGCTGCGGCACAAGGCAGTTAGCTTTTAACTTCTTGTCCAGCCAAGCTATAAGTTTCCCAGCTTTATCCCCCCCATTCATACACCCTACCGTCTCTCTCCCTCCACCAGGACTTGGCACGATCAGTGACAATGGCTTTGTACTAGTCTGTCTTCAGTCGCAAAAGATGCGCTGCTTCAGAGGGGACCCCCCCCCCAACGTCTCCCTCTAGTCGAAGGACTTCCCTTTCGACTGCCTCAAGCTCTTTGGAGTTTAACTTCCTAACTCCCGCCACAAGAGAGAGGGCTGCCCCTCGAACAATGGATTTAAATGCCTCCCAGAGCATCTGAGGAGAATCCACTGAGCCGAGGTTCTCCTGGAAATAGCAGGCAATCGCCTTTTGCAGGTCCATGCGAACCGAGGGGCTTCGCAGGTACCAGGGGTTAATGGGCGCCACCATGTCAATCCGTTGGTCTCCCAGCACTAACCTAGTCCACAGAGGGGAATGGTCAGTTATGCCGCGTGCTAGGTGACGGACCTCTTGTAAGTGGAGTAGGTGACAGGCCGGCAAGAGTAAATGGTCAATGCGGGAGGAGCTGTGATGGGCACCAGAGAAAAAGGTGTATTGCAAGTCCCCAGGGTGGAATGCCCTCCAGGCCTCTGACAGGCCAAATGCCTCAATGAAATCGGGGAGCCAACTATTAGATGGCCCTGTGGCACGGGGGGGGGGGGGGGGGCTGGCGATCCAGTATGCCAGATGAAACTGCATTAAAATCACTCCCACTAACAGTAGGCCCTCCGGGAGGGAGAGGAGCGGAGTGCCCAGATCTGTAAATGATTGGGCCTGCAGTCCCGGCGGGACATACACCAACACCAGAGTCAATGCCCTACCCTCCCACTGCCCAGTGAGTGCTATATACCTCCCACGGTCATCAGCGTGCGAAGACTGAACAGAAAAGGGAAAGGAGTTTTAGCCATGATGCCCACTCCCCTAGACCCACTAGTGAAGCCCGAGTGGGCAAGGAGCCTGTACCCCCATCTATTTAGTGCTTTACACATGTTTCCGACCAGGTTTGATTCCTGCAAGAGGACCACCTCCGGGGAATGTCGTTTTATATACTGCAGGACTATAGTGCCTTTTACTCTGTCCCCCAGCCCGTTCACGTTCCAACTAATTAATGTGAAGCTTTTTTCCCAGTGCGATCACATAGTGGAATGTTAAAGGTGGATTCGTATCTCAAAGCCATGTTGATAGGTGACATTACACCCAAAGCCATGTGAATCAGTGAAGCCGATAAAACAACAAAGTACAATCCCAACCCCCCAACCCACACCCCAGGCAAAAACCAGCCCATTAAACCAACTGCGCAGATAAAGGCGGGGATGGAGTCGTCCCCCCCCCCCCGACCCAATCCCTACCTCCAAAAAGAAAGGGGGAAAAAACCACATTTTACTAGTCCCAAAGTAGGAGGCCGCCAAAGTCCAACGATCCAGGATATAGAGTTGTCAGTGTCCGCATGTACAGTTCCACGCTGAGGCACCACCCGCAGGGTCCGGCACAAGGGTAGTCAGGATCCACAGAGGCCCCGGAATAGGTTTAAATAACCTTTGGTCCGACGCAATAACAGGTGGCAATCATCACATAGGTTCAGCGTGAGTTGTGCTCCCTGGCATTGGCTTAGTTTTCTTGTAGAATTCTCATAGCCATTCATATTCATCATTATCTTTTATATCCTTATCATCCTTCAGTCCATCAGGGAGAGGTGAGTTGATTAAACTATTTCTCCCCTCTACCCCCAAATGTTGTTTTAGTGAAGTTAGTTTACTTTTTTAGACATGACCATCCCCACAAATGGCTTCTAAGTAGGTTTTAGATGCCTCTCTCCAATCTTCCCACAACATTGCTGGGTCATCTGGATGTTTTTTTCTTTTCTCTTCAAATTCCTTTATTAGTTTATTCTTCCAGATCTGTAGACCATGTTCATATACAATTATACATCTCATCTACCATCAGCCGATTCAGTGAACATTCCAACAATAAACTCAGGAATTTAGACCTATACTCTCTTCCACTGAAGTTTTCCAATCTAACATGGTTTGCTTCGTTGCTTTGTTTCATGGTAACCCAACTGTAACTAAACCCCTCCTCAACCCCCCCACCCCCAATCCCTCCATCTCCATCCCCCCTCCCCCCCTGCTGGTTCTGTATAACTTGAGGTGAGTCTCCTCATGCCTCCCCCCCCCCCCCGCCGGCTTTGGGTCTCCCCCCGAGGGAAGTCTTCCCCTCTGATGATACCTGTGTGGAATGTGGGGCATTTCCCGTTATCTCCTGGACCATAATTCCCCACGCCAGCAGTACCTCGGTAGTTTGTCATCTCTCCTAGTGTTACGCATATGCCCCCTCCCTCAAGTCAGTTTTCCATTTCGCCACTAGGGGCCCTTGCTGGGTTAAGCAATGGATCGCATTACGCCGCCAAGCTATAACAAGTCCCAAAACCAGGAACTGCCTACTTGTCTTGCGTTTAGGATCACGAGGAATCAGGCCCAGGAGACAAGAGCGCGCATCCATGGCAATCGTCCACCCTGTTAGTCTGCCATCCAGTACGTCTGAATTGTTGGACAGGTCCACACCATATGCCGAAAGTCCGCCCGAACGTGGCGGCATCTAGGGCAATGTAGATCTCTAGAACTATCGATGGCATGGAGCCGCCTGGGTGAGAAGTAGGTCATGAGTACTATGTTATACTGGATTTGCTTAAATCGATTGCATACCGACACCTTCCGCACACTCTCATGAATATTGTTCCAGTCACGTGGCGTGATCTCCTGCGGACACACCCGCTGCCATTTCTCTTCTATTTTAAGGGGTCCAGACTTTATCTTCCCTCAGCGCCCTATATAGGTGGGTGACAAACTACTCCCACCCCCCACCCCCCGCCATGGTGATCATAGTGGCAGAGGGTATGGGTGTGCCCCGGGGCCTCCGGGAACAAAGGCCATAATTTTAGCATATTGCAGGAATTGCTCTGACCCCAGCTCAAAGGTAGCCACTGCCTCCTGATAGGTAACACATTTGTTGTCCGGATAGAGGTGAAACAGCATGAGGCAGCCCCCATCCTTGTCAGTCGACATAACCCGCTCAATTTGAGCGAAGGGCGGCATAAGCCAGAAATCTGCCTCTGGGGCAAACAGACCATTCTGTTCCGTATGGCAGCTAAGAGCTGCACCAGCGGAGGACAGTGTTCCCGTTGCCCCCCCCGCCCGCCAGAGAAGTGCACCTAACTGTCGGTCTCCATAAGTGTCTGCCAGTAAGGACCTTTCCCAGGAGGGGTCCGTGTCCAGCCAGGCTATATCATGTTGTAGTTGCGATGCAAAGTAGTAAAGTTCTAAATCTGGGATTTCTAGACCTCATTTGCCCCACCTACGCTTCATGACCTCTAGGCTAACCCGACAGCGTTTCCTGTTCCAGAGCAGTAGGATCAGCAGTGCGTCCAATTCTTTAAATACCCGATGCGGGAGTTCAAAAAAGGAACCCTGCATTACGAAGAGACATCTAGGCAGAACCACTATCTTTATCAAGGCGATCATTCCCATCAAGGAGAGTTTGAGTGTGTGCCAGAAGGCAATACTGCCCCTGAGACCCCTTAGTATCCTCCCCATATTGTGTTGGTAAAAGGTAGTCTCATCTCTGCTTATCCATATCCCAAGATAGCTCAGTGTGTCCGCTACCCATGAAAGTCCCGACTCAGGGAGCTGGACTCAGTCCCACTCGTCTGCTGACCCAATCGCATATAGTTGTGATTTTGCTTTGTTAATGTAAAGCCCGGAGGCTCCGGCAAATTGAGTCAGTGTAGCAAACAACGGCAATGACTGTGTCGGCTGGCGCAAGTATACTAAAGCATCATCGGCGTACAGTGATACGATATGTTCCGTACCGCCCACTCGAATGCCCGCTCCGCCCCGACCCTGGAGTACCTCACGGAGATGACATGCCAATGGCTCCATTGCCAGGGTGAACAGCAAGGAGGAGAGTGGGCATCCCTGCTGCGTCCCCCTTTCTATGGACATTTTGTCCGACACGTACCGTCCCGTGCGAACCCTTGCCACCGGCCGAGCATAGAGCAGTTTTACCCAATTTACGAAACCCTCGCCCACCCCCATTTTTAGAAGCACCTGCCATAAATATTCCCATCGGATCGGGTCAAACGCTTGTTCGATATCTAGGAACACTAAGGCGCTCTATTGGACACTTCCCTCCAATGATTTTAATATTCGTTGCTCGGCCCACTTTTCTCTTGGTGGGTCCTTGATTTATCGTCCGCCGGGAGTAGCCCATGCTTTCCTTCAGGCCTGTGTGGAGGCGGTCTCCATGAGAGCCCTACAGTTTTCCCACTATGTGATTCTAGGCGATATCAATATTCATCTTGACCAAAACAACTCAAAGGACACTCGTGATTTTCTTGATATCTGCCAATCTGTGCAGCTGTCTCAATGGGTCGACCAGGCTACTCATCTTGGTGGCCATATTCTTGATCCTATCTTTTCCAACTTCCCTATTTCTGTCAAAGCTCCACTCCCTGTCCCTTGGTCTGATCATTATCTAATTCCCTTTTCATGGGTAGTGACCCCGCCCAGTTTCAGTCCAAGGGTCAGTCACAAACCAGCGTTCAAGAAGGTTGACCCCCTACTCTTTGCCAGGGCGCTGGCGGCCAATAGGCCGCTTCTGTCACAAGATCTTGATCAGTGTCTTGCTGCCTTTTCCAACTGGCTTCGGGGCTCCTGGTCGGCCATTGCCATACCTACCTCGGCTAGGCAGTCAAGGGCATCTCCCTCGAAGCCTTGGTTTACGGAGGATCTGCGTCTCCTCAAACAGGGCTGTAAGAAATTGGAGCGCTCCTGGCGTCTTAGTAATTACTGCCCGTCAGCAAAGAGGCAGCTTAGGTTGGGTCAAAAAACCTACTATAAGGCAATCTCCTCTGCCAAAAGGCCTTTCTTTGCCACTCGGATCGATCAAGCCAAGAATAACTCGAAAGAAATTTTTTCTATCGTCCAAAGTTTTCTGTCCCCTGCAGCGCAGAGCTGCATTCTACCAGCAACCACTGCTTGGTGCGAGACGCTCTCTACATTCTTCCGGGACAAGATTTTAAAGATACAGGGCAGCTTCTCTGCCCCGCCTGTTTCTACTGGTCCCTTGGGTCCTTCTGTCTCCTCTCATACCACTCCTGCTGTACTGCCTACCATTCATTGTCTGTCTAATTTCTCCCCGGTGGATCTGTCATGCACTCTGAGAATTCTTCAGGGTCTGAAGTCTGGTTCTCCAGACGACCCTTGCTCTGCAAGACTCCTGGCTTCGGTGGCAGAAACAGTGAATGAGGAAGTTAATTTTATTATTAACTTATCCCTGCTGGATGGCAGGGTGCCTAGCTGTTGGAAGCAGGCCAAAATACTCCCCCTACTGAAGAAATCGACTCTCGATCCTTCAGTGCCGGGAAATTACAGACCCATTTCTCTTCTCCCCAGCTTGTCTAAGGTCTGTGAGAAGATAGTAAACAGACAGCTGTCGGAATTTGTCGAGAGTGCGGATCTTCTTCACCCTGCCCAATCGGGTTTCCGCCCCTCCTTCAGTACGGAAGGTGCTCTTCTGGAAATCACTGAGGCCATACGGGAGTGTCTAGACGCCGGCGGGAAGGCTGCCCTTGTGCTACTTGACCTGTCGGCGGCTTTTGATACTGTTCCCCATTCACTGCGGCTTGACAGACTTTCAAACATTGGCGTGTCGGGCGCGGTTTGGGGCTGGATTAAATCCTTTCTGGACGGCCGTCACCAGCAAGTCTGGATACCCCCTGCGGCCTCATCTCCTCTTCAAGTTGGCACAGGTGTTCCCCAGGGATCGTCCCTTAGCCCCCTCCTGTTCAATATTTATCTTACTCCTCTGGTCTTTCTAGCAGAGGGGTTGGGGGCTAAGGTCATTGCCTACGCTGACGACACGCAGCTTCTGTTCACTTGGGACAAACTGGGCTCCTCGGTGGGCCATGTGCAGAGGTGTCTTTCCTCTGTCTTTGAATGGATGGCGTCGGCACATTTAAAGTGCAATGAGGATAAATCCGAGGTTTTGATGTTTGGTGACTTTTCCTCAGGATTCAGAGAGTCCATCTGGCCTCCTGAGTTCCCACTGCCTGTTTCAAACAGTCATACCGCAAAGAACCTTGGCATCTATTTTGACAGTAATCTTTTCTTCTCTAGCCAGGTTACTCGTCTAACAGGTTGTTGCTTCGGTCTCCTTAAAATTTTGAGAAGATTCCTTCCGCTGCTGCCTCAAGCGGCTAGGGATTCTGTGGTCCGGGCTCTTATTTTGTCCCGTTTGGACTATGCCAATGCACTCTATGCTGGGCTCCCAGCTTATGCACTAAATAAGCTTCAAGTTACCCAGAATGCGGCTGTCCGCTTGCTGGGTGGGCTGGGTCACAGGCAGAGTGTTCATGGCTACCGTTGCTCCCTTCATTGGCTACCGATCAGGGCCCGGATAGCTTTCAAATCCCTAACCCTTGCCCACCGCGCCTTGCATGGCCGGGGGCCGGGCTATCTTCAGAAACGGTTCTCGTTTTACATACCGGGGCGTCACTTGAGGTCTTCCTCTCTCAGGCTTATGAAGGTGCCTTCTTTCCAGCGCCATAGATTAAGTGGCGCCTCCCTGGTTGTGTTTGCTGCCCGTGCCTGGAATGCGCTTCCCCTCTCTCTCCGACTTGTTGAAGATACGGGGGTTTTTAAGAAACTGCTAAAAACTTATCTCTTCTCTTAGGTTTGGGTTTTAATTCTGTCCTGCCCTGATCCGCGCCGGGACACTCCTTCGAGTATCTGTGCGCGTAATAAAAGTAAATAACATAACATAACAATGATTGCATAACGTGTGCGAGGCGGCGGATATTCCTTAATGTATTCCTGCCTGGCATAAAACCTGACTGGTCATCATGCACCATTTGCCGGAGATATGGGAGGAGCCTACTTGCCAGCACTTGGCTAATAAGTTTAAGATCCACGTTCAGCATGGAAATTGGCCTATATGAACTGGGGAACAGGGGGTCCTTCCCCGGTTTGGGGATCATCACTATCAATGCTTCGCGCATAGAATCTGGCAGTATGCCACTTTTGCCAGCTTCCACCGTGATTTCCAGGAGTTTAGGAACCAAGAACCCCTTCATATTCTTTGTAGAGCTCAGCCGCTAGGACATCCATCCCAGGGGACTTAGTGGTCTTCAAATGGGCAATCGCTGCCCATATCTCTTCCCCTCGAAAAGGGGCCCCCCAAGGACTCCTGTCTCTCAGGGTCTATGCAGGACAGTTCCACCTCAGCTAGATAGGCCTCCACAACCTGAGGCGTGGTGGGGGATTGGGGCTCGGAGTATATTCTTTGCAAATGGGTTACGAATGCCCTATTGATCTCGTATTGTGTATATACCATATGGCCATGTTAATTTTTTACTGTCAAAATCGGGTGAGGCTGAGTCTCACACCTAATAAGGCGCGCTAGTAGGCACCCGGCCTTGTCCCCCTCTGTACACCATCGGCGTCTGCTCGCAGTTCTATAAAATTTGCCCAGTGAGTCCCAAATGTCCCCTATCTTCCTTCACAATCCGCCCATTTAGCCGGCCCTTCCCTGTACGTGGGAAGCTCTTCCTCTAGAGCTGCCAAGCGCTCCTCCTGGTGGTGTAGATCCCGTTCTAGCACTTTCTTAACCCCCTCCTCCTTGGACATACAGACCCCCCCCCCCGTATCAGAACCTTAATCTCATCCCATTTGAATGCCCTAGTGCTGGCCGTGCCCCAGTTCACATCAAAATAGACATCTAGCCCTGTTGTTATTGCATCTTTATAGGTCAGGTCTGCGAAGGCTTCGGTGTTTAGCCTCCATAGCGGTACCTTGGATCTCGGCCGGCCCAGAGAGTACGTTATCAACATAGGGGGAGTGGTCGGACAGATAGCGGGTCAGATATTGCGTCTCCCCTATCTGATGAGCACACGTCATTTGAATAAACAAAAAAAATCTAGTCTACTATAGGTATTGGCAGCAGGTGTGTGGCACGAGTACACCCAACCGCAGGGGTTGCGGTGTCGTCCTATATCCAGTAAGCGATACTTTGGGAGCATTTAGCCTATAGCCTCTGTCACTTTGGTTTTGGCATCCAGTTTGGGGGTGGGGGGGCAGTGTCTGTCTAACTCCCCATCAAGGGCACAGTTAAAATCTCCTGCAACAATCAACTCTGCATCTGGATCCAGATCTAGCTGTCCCAAGACTCGACTCCGAAACTCTCCATCATCACTATTCGGGGCATAAACATTTACCAAACATAAGCATCGCCCATCTAGTGTCCTCTCCACCATCACGTATCTCCCATCTGGATCTTGTCCAGTGTTTATAGCCTTCAAGGGAACTCCTGGCACCACCCAAATAAGCGCTCCTCTAGCAATCCCTGAATAGGAGGTTGCGAAAAACTGGCACCTCCATCTGCGTTGGACATATTTAAGACAGTCTCCCCATAGGTGCGTCTCCTGGAGCAGGGCTATACTTATCCCATACCGCCTGAGATACGTCGCAACCCGAATCCGTTTGACCACATTATTGAGCCCCATGCTCTGCCACACCATCAACCGCTCCCTGGCAACTGCCTCGTTCCCTTACGATTGGAGACTGGCTGAGATCAACCCCCTCCTGAAGAAACCGTCGGCGGACCCCACTCACCTCAAAAACTACAGACCCATCTCCCTGCTCCCGTTCCCAGTGAAAGTCATCGAGAAAACCATCAACAGCCAACTCGCCACATTCATCGAAGAGCACAACATCCTCCAATCCTCCCAATCCGGCTTTCGAAAAAACCACAGTACGGAAATCGCCCTCCTCTCCGCAAAAGACAACATCCGTACCGCACTGGACAAAGGAGAAACAGCAGCCCTCATCCTCCTTGACCTCTCAGTGGCGTTCGACACAGTCTCTCATCGCACCCTAATACGCAGACTCCATGATGCAGGGATCCAAGACCAGGCCCTCGACTGGATCTGCTCCTTACTCTCCGGCAGAACGCAGCGGGTCAGACTCCCTTTTCCTCTCGGACCCTACACCTACCACCTGCGGAGTCCCCCAGGGGTCCTCCCTCAGCCCTATGCTCTGTAACGTCTACATGGCTCCGCTCGCCCCCATCGTCAGAACCTACGGACTCAACATTGTGTCATACGCTGACGACAACCAACTCATCCTCTTCCCTATCCAACGAACCCAACACCGCCAGACACAACTTTCGAGAAGGCATGGAAGCCGTCGCCAAATGGATGAAAAACAGCTGCCTGCAACTAAACACCAACAAAATGGAAGTACTCATCATGGGCCCAAACCCAGACGCCTGGAACGACACCTGGTGGCACCCCGCACTCGGAAGCCCGCCCACCCCCACGCACGCAACCTGGTAATCATCCTGGACTCAAAGTTCAAAATGGACCGCCAGATCAACTCCTTCTCGTCCTCCTGCTTCCACACCCTCCGCCTCCTACGTAAGACCTTCAAATGAACACAGAAGACCGCCACTCACGCCCTTGTCACCAGCAGGCTCGATTACGGCAACGCACTCTATGCTGGAATAAACAAAAACCTCACCCGCAAGGTACAGAACATCCAAAACGCCGCCGCAAGATTGGTCCTTAACCTGCCAAGACGCTGCCACATCTCCCAGCACTTGCGCACACTCCACTGGCTCCCCATCGAAGCCAGAGTCACCTTCAAGATGCTAACCCACGCTCACAAGACCCTCCACGACACCGGACCAGCATATCTGAATAGCCGACTCAAATTCCACGCACCCCGAAGGACCCTACAATCAGCCCAGCTCTCCTACGCCGTGGTCCCCCGCACCAGAAAGACCAGATCGGGAGGCCGCTCCTTCTCCTTCTGCGCAGCCAGAGCCTGGAATGACCTTCCGCGCCACCTGAGACAGATAACGTCGCTCCCCATCTTCGCAAGAAACCTCAAAACCTGGCTCTTCGACAGACCCTCTCCTTGATGCACTGGAACCCTGGGTCTCTGCTCCTCATTGTGACGTCGCTGGTTCCGTTATCGACCACTCCTCCTCCTCTGTTCTTGCCAGCCTTGGTTGTGGTCCTGTCCAGCATGGCCCAGCGAGTCCATCCAGTCCGTTACCTCCTGTGGGTTACCAAAGAAGTGAACCTTGTCCTCATATTGCACACGGAGCCTTGCCGGAAACATTAAACTATATTTGATATTGAGGTTTCGTAATCGATATTTGACACCCAAGAAGTCATTTCGTAGATCCTCTACTTTTTTCGTGTAGTCCGGGTAAATGTGGATATCGTGGATCTCAAACGGGGGCGGCCATTTTTGCGAATAAATTGCAGTATCGTGTCCCGGTCCCTAAAGTTGAACAATCGAGTGATCAGGGCTCTTGGTGGTGACCCTGGTTTCGGCAGGGGGCCGAGGGAGCGGTGAGCTCTTTCCACTGCAAACATCTTGGAGAGTCTGAGGTTTGGGAATGTTGAGCCAATCCAACCTTCCAGAAATAGGTCTGCTGCCGGTCACTCCGCCTTTTCTGGAGATCCCAAAAAACTGAGGTTGTTTCTCCTTGACCGCCCCTCTGCATCGTCTGCTCTATCCTCAAGACTGGCTGTTTGCTCCTGGAGGGCCGTTACTGTCGCCCTCAGTTGTTGGACCTCAGTCTGCAATGTGTTCAGGTCCACTTCAGTGGTGGTAACCCGATCCGCCACCTTTCTGAGATCCAGGCGCAGATGGTTGATGTCCATGGCCATCCCATCCATTTTGGACTCAAGCGCCACTCGGGATTCCCGTATAGCTTCTAGAATGTCAGACTTGTCGCGGGCCGCTGTACCCTGGTGTGATATCTGCTCCGGATCTGTTCTGAGGCGGTCAGTGGAGGTTGGGCCCGGCACCGTGTACTGCAAAATTTTATTGAATTGGGCGCCTGTAAGGGTTCTATCTCCCCCATGTCCAGCGCAAATGGCACAAGGCGCTCCCTGGTGATCTCACACTCGGAGAATGATGATGCAAGGACCAGCACAGAGGGCAGCCTGGATTCGAGGATGTCGCTCAGGCGCTCTGCCCTGCCCATGGTCTGGAGCCACAGGCTTCAATAGGGTAATTGCTTCTCAGTCTGCCTCATTCGGTGTCCAGGGTCAGTTAGTTGTCACCACCGGCCTAATTTTTGATCTGTGCCACTTTTTCTCGCCTCCGGTCGCCTCTCCAGGCTCGTGGCCGGGCAGGTACCCCTCTGATCCGCAGAGCGAATGCCCCGGTCACCGTCCCGGGCAGCACAGCCCCCTCGTCGCAGGTAATGCCTCAATAGTGTGAGGGTATCCTCACCTCTCGGACAGGAGCCTCAATCCCGCATTCCAAACGTCCATTCAGCCGTGCGTACTCCGCGTCTGCCCCCTGCGACGCAGCCGGGCGTCCTCGGCAGGGCAGGCCGATCACGGCAGTCACACAGCACCGGGCTCACGTGGATCGCACGCCCGGGCCTATGGGGTCACGTCGGCCGGACGAACCACGGCAGTCTCTCCTTCCCGGCACTTCCTCCAGCGGCCTCCAGGCAACTCAGCAAGGGCAGAGGGTCCGGCTGGGTCCCAAATGCAAGCCTTCAGCCCGCTAGTAAACTGGGGCCGCACGCGGCGATCCCTACCTCTTGGGACAAGCCAGGGCCGCCATCTTGAAGAACAAAATCCCAACTGGTCTCCTGAGGCTGATTCCTCCGACCGAGGACCGGGATCTCTAGTCACGACCACGACCCTCTGGGTCGGGGGGGGCCTCCGCCGCCGATCGGTGTGTCGGAGGTCACGATTCCGCCAGGATTCTTGCAGGATGTGAAAGAGACACGTTAGTGGTAAATTCCTTACCTTAGAATAATCCCCAGGCGTCAGACTGGATTCAGAAAGTTTTTTCACTAACAGTACCCCTGCGCGTCAGTAGGTGGCAACGTGCGGCTCCGCGTCCGTCGCTGGCGTTGTATGCGCTGAGATGACGTCACGGAGACTACTTAGGCGCCACCCATGCGCGCTGATGTCAGTTCTTTCTTTTTCTGTGCCAGAAAGCGCAGTACCTTAGTCACTTTTTGACTACCCGTTAAAGACTTTTGTCTCCTGTACCATTTTGGTTTCCTTGGTGCACGTAGGGATGCGTGGATTTAAGTTTTGGGGGGACCTGCCGTCGTAATATGTCGGTGGCGGATCCCCACGATGTCTGCCTCTACTGCCTGGAGACCGACCACGACTCCCGGTCTTGTCTGGACTGTTGGGCCATGGCACCGAAGGCCTTGAGGGAGCGGCGCCGGAAGCTGCTGGAAGTCCGGCACTTGTCCCAGCCCCATTCCCGGTCAAGGGGCCGTTCCAGGGAACGCTCGCGGGGCCACAGTTGTCGCTCCGAGGGGTCCAAGTCTTCACTCTCAGATTCAGGTAAGAGACGACACAAAAAGAAGTCAAAGAAGCGTTGTCGCTCTCCCGACGTCCCCTCGTCGGTCCCTAGATGCGGATGAGGGGGACAGGGGTTCTGCCCCTGCGGCTCCTCCGGAGCCCGGGAGTCCTGCGGCCTACCCACCTTACCCGGGTCCGTCGGCGACTCCCGCACAGGTACCAGAATTTCTTGCTACCATGGACCACCTTTTTAGGCCTCGTACTCCAGCCGGTGCGCCCTCGGGCCCCGCGGTCTCGTATCTGGATCCTGTTGGAACGCCGCCGGCGGCGGATCCAGCTTCAGCGCCACAGGATCCTACGCCGTTGGCTCCTGCCACGGCGCCACAAGGGCCATCGCTGCTGGCTCCGGCCCCAGCGCCACCATCAGCTCCACCTCCGGCGCCGCAGTGGGTGCCATTTGTCCCGCCCTTGTCCAGGGTCCAGGACCATTTTGTTCCTACTTGGGATCCTCATTGGGACACGGCGCCTGCCCGGCCCCGGTTTGCGCCGTTCTCTGCACCGTTTCCGACGCTGCTTGTTCCTTCTCCGGCTCCTGCTCTGGCGCCGCGGTCTGTACCACACGCAGCGGAGTTGGAGGACGACTGGGAGGACCCTCAACCTTGATCTCTCTACTGTGGCCCTCAAAACTAATCTTGCTGGGCACTTGATTGCGGCCAGCCACCGGGGCCCCTGTGGATAAGAATGTCGCCAGGCCACTTTTCTGACCACTCATCCTACGCCTGAGAGCCTGGTCATCCAAGCCTCGACGTCACAGAGTGCCTTTCCCACGGCTCCGCCGGATAAGGACTCTAAGAAGCTGTAGCAGTTCTGTAAGCGTTTTGTTCTCTTGCCTATTGGGCCGCTATTCCCACACGGTGTGGGATACAGGTGTTGCCTCAGTGTCCTGAAGAGGCCTAAGCTGTGCTGTCCCAAGCTGTTGCAGAGGGTAAGGATGCGGTTAAGTTCGCCATTCGGTGTGGTTTGGACACCGCGGACTCACTAGGTAGAGCGATTTCTAAAACTGTGGCGCTTCGTCGCCACGCCTGGTTGAGATCTACCGGGTACTCGCCAGATGTCCAAACCTCGCTCATGGACATGCCCTTTGATGGCACCCGCCTGTTTGGCGATAAGGTCGACCGTGCGCTGGAGCGTTTTCAGGACTCGAGGGCTACGGCCAAGTCCTTAGGTCTTTCCACGAAAAGCCCAGCCACTCCTGGGTTTCGTTCCTTTCGTGGCAACGGCAGGGGCACCCAGACACGTTTCTTCAGTAAGCCTGTGCAGAACCAACCGCAGCGCGGACGCGGCTTCCCCAGGGGCGGTTCTGCGAATCAGCGTGGGGGACAGTCCACCTCCCTCCCCGCTGCTTCTGCCTCCAAACCTTCCTAAGCCGAGCTTTGTGGAGCACCCCACCCCACGCCAGTAGGTAACAGGATCCGCCATCACCTCCCCCACTGGCAGGCTATCACATCAGACACGTGGGTGCTGCAGATCATCCGCAGGGGTTACTTCCTTCCCTTTCAGTCCACCGCTCCAGCCATGCCACCTCAGTACCACCGCATGTAGGGGGAACACTTGGCGACTCTCCAGCGGGAAGTTGCATCCCTCTTCGCCAAGGGGGCCATCGAGTGTGTTCTGGGGCCGGAAGTAGGGAGTGGTTGTTATTCTCATTACTTTCTGGTCCCCAAGAAGGTCAAAGGGGTTCTGCTTCCCATCTTGGACCTCCGGAACGTCAACCGCTTCCTCCAGAAGGAGAAGTTCAAAATGCTGCCTCTGGCTCAGGTCTTGGCTGCCCTCGACCCTGGAGACTGGATGGTAGCATTGGACTTGCAGGACGCATATTTTCACATCCCCGTCCTGCCTGGCCACCGGCGTTTCCTGCGGTTCACGGTAGGCCATGAGCATTTTCAATTTGCCGTGCTCCCCTTCGGCCTTACCAGCGCCCCTCGGGTGTTCACGAAAGTGATGGCGGTGTTTGCAGGTCATCTGCGCAGATCAGGGGTGTCAGTCTTCCCCCTACCTCGATGACTGGTTGTTGATGGCGGGCAGGCAGTCGTCTCCCACCTTCAGACTACGGCCGACCTCCTGCATTTGCTGGGGTTCTCCATCAACGTGCCGAAGTCGCACCTGAGTCCCTCTCAGCAGCTCCACTTCATAGGAGCGGTTCTGGATTCAACGTGGTTTCGGGTTTATCCTCCCGAGCAGCGAATCCGGGATATTCAGGCTATGATTCCGATCTTTCAGCCTCTATCCCGGGTTTCAGTCAGGATGACCCTCCGGCTCCTGGGCCTGATGGCCTCCTGCATCGTGCTGGTGCAACATGGCAGATGGCATATGCGGGCTCTGCAGTGGGAGCTGAAGTTCCAGTGGGTGCAGCATCAGGACAACCTTTCCGATCATGTCCAAACCTCGGAGGGCACTGCACGACAATTGCAGTGGTGGCTCACGAATCGCGATTGGGTCAATGGCAGATCCCTCTCCCTTTCCCAACCGGAGCACACAGTGGTGACTGATGCGTCCCTCGTGGGCTGGGGAGGCCACTTGGGAGAGGCAGAGATCAGAGGCCTCTGGTCTCCGGCGGAGTCTCGGCTCCATATCAACCTTTTAGAGCTTCGGGCGATCCATATTGCACTGAAGGCATTCCTTCCCTCTGTCTGGGGAAGTGTAGTGCAGGTGTTCACGAACAACACCGCCATGTGGTATTGCAACAAACAGGGCGGGGTGGGGTCGTGGACCCTATATCAGGAGGCTCTGCGCCTCTGGACATGGCTGGAACATCAAGGCATTACCTTGGTGGTTCAACACCTGGCAGAATTCAGCCGCCGGTGCTTGATGGATCACTAATCGCATCTGCACTCGGATGTGGCGCAAGGTCTCTTTCAGCAGTCTGGAGAGCCTTGGTTAGATCTTTTCGCCACCGAAGAGAATGCACAATGTCATCAGTTCTGTGCGATGGAATTTCCGAGGCGGCACTCGCTCGGCGATGCTTTTCGTCACGGGTGGAGTTGCGGTCTGTTGTACGCCTTTCCGCCTATACCACTTCTGCCCAGAGTGCTGAAGAAGATTCGGCACGACCGGGCCCAAGTCATCCTTGTGGCTCCGGATTGGGCACGAAGATACTGGTATCCCGAGCTACTCAGCATGGTGATCGATCCCCTGATCCGACTGCCTCTTCGGGAATATCTTCCGTCGCAGGGGACAGTCCTCCACCCGAACCTGTCCAGCCTCCACGTCCATGTGTAGAGATTGAGCGGCGACAGTTGACTGCTTTTGATCTTCCTCCCGAAGTCTGTGATGTCATTCTGGCAGCCACCGGTATACGCCTGACGGTGGAACAAGTTTGTGGCATTGAACACAGCCAAGTCTGTGGATCCCTTTTCTGCCCCTCTTTCTGAGGTCCTTCAGTTCCTACTATCCGTGGCCCAGCAGGGCTCTGCTCTGGGCACTATCAAAGGTTATCTTTCGGTCATCTCCGCCTTTCTACGGCTTCCAGGTCAGCCTTCCCTTTTTAAGTCCCCAGTTGTTAACCGTTTCTTGAAAGGCATTACGCACATGTTTCCTCCCGTGCCTTTCATAATGCCTCAATGGGACTTAAATCTTGCCTTGACCTATCTGATGTGCGCTCCTTTTGAGCCCGTTCATACCTGTCCTTTACGTCGTCTTACTCTCAAGACGGCTTTCTGGTAGCTTTCACCTCTGCCAGAAGAGTGAGTGAGGTCCAGGCTCTTTCTTCTAAACCTCCTTTCCTTTCTGGTCATCCGGACAAAGTGGTTTTAAGGATCTGTCCTTCTTTCTTGCAAAAGGTTGTCACACCCTTCCACATCGGGCAGACCATCACTTTGCCCACCTTCTCTCCGGCTCCGCATCCTTCGAAAGAGGAAGAGAGGCTCCACCTTTTGGACCCAAAACGTGCGCTTTTGTTCTATCTGACGTGCACACAGCAGTTCTGGGTGGATGACCAGCTCTTTGCTGGCTATGTGGGCGCCAAAAAAGGTCGGGCCGTGCACAAACGGACCATCTCTCGGTGGGTCGTTCTGTGCATAAAAGCTTGTTATTCGTTGGCTAAGAAGGAGCCTCCTGTGGGGCTACGTGCCCATTCTACCATGGCAAAGGCAGCCACTACTGCCTTGGGACGCGGCGTTCCCTCACAGGATATTTGTCAGGCAGCTACGTGGGCCTCGCTGCACACGTTTACCAAGCATTACTACCTTGACAGTCCAGTCCAGAGAGACGGCTTCTTTGGCCGTTCTGTTCTTGGTGACTTTCTGGTGCCATCTATTCGCAGACTCACCACCGGGGTTGCTATTGCTGGGGTATCTATTCTAAGGTAAGGAATTCATCACTAACTAATGTCTCTTACGGATATATCGTTACACAAGTAGTAACTTGTGCATTTCGACCGTTGGGGCAGGAGCAGCGCAGGTATGCGACCAGCCGGCCATGTTGTCAGCGTCATCTGGATGTTATAAAAACATTGGAGGGGTAATAATGGATGACATTTTAAAATCTGATAAGATGATAAACTAAAAACTTAAAACAAATAAGGTAGTCACTGCAGTCAAATGATCTAATCTTCTTGGCATGTATACTGGTGCACTGACAGAGTCTATTCCTTAGAACAATAGTCTTAATTTATTAATTTTACTATTAATATATTCCTGTTATTGTGTTGCCTACATAAACAGTCTGCTTTTATAACCAGTAAGAAGTCTTTCTTCATTTCTTCTATTCCTGAAGTAGTCCTACTTTCATGCCAATGGGATGAAAGCAACCAAGCTTGTTATGCCACAGACCCATTTGACAGTCCCATCCTCTCATTACCATGAAGACATGAAGTTTTAAAAATGTAATTGTATGTGAATTTGGAATCCGACAACAAATACGTTTAGAAGGCAAGTAATAGTGTAATGAAAGTGGTAGCACTGCAGGTTAATAACGCTACCACATTTGCGAGGAATCATTTGCTGCTCGAGGAATGTTTATTTTTGAAACCAGCATCATGAGAGCTCATTTGATGAATTGCTTGCTGCTTGCAAATGTTCACCTTTGAATTAAACTCTGTTAAGGCTTGAGGTTTATTTATTTATTTGAAAAGGTTTATAAAGCGCGAACAAGACCCAGACGGGTATCCGAGCGCTGTACAAAGTAACAAACTAACGTTGACATGAGGAAACCGCATGAGTACAATACAATAAGGAGACATAAGAGCTACCTGAAACATAAAAAGTAAATGGGGGTGCAAGTGGAAAGTGATCAACAGGTAACAGCCCTACTAGAAGGGGCTGTGAAGTTTTAGCAGAGCACTAAGTCAAAAGGACAGCAAAATACATTTCAAAACACAATGTAAAACGATTGTCAAGCAAGAGAAGGAAGTGACTAACAAATGTCTAGAGGCTATTGCTGATGAAGTTCATCCAAGAGTAGCCATTTGACCTGTTTTTTTAAATGAAGCAGTCGAGGGGTTGGCTCTGATCTCCGTCGGAAAGGCATTCCAAATTCTTGGAGCCAGCCCTGAGATGTAGCGGTTGTAAGTTATTTGTTTGTTGTATTTAGGAGGTTTCAGTAGTATAGTATTGGAGCTCCTTAAGTTCAGACTGGAACCGGAGAGCTTGAGTTTTTTTGCAAGGTAAACGGGGGTATTGAAGTGAATAGCTTTGTCTCAGACAAGCTATTTTGAAGCGGATCCTTGCGTCAATGGAAAGCCAGTTAAGTTGAATTAAGTCTGGTGCAATATGATCATGCTTTCTGGAGCCCGTGATGAGCCTGGCAGAGGCGTTTAGAGTAGCTATTAGCGGAGCTAACCTAGTCTTAGGAAGCCCAGCTAGGGTCACCAAACCATATTCCAATCGTGAGATAACTAGGGATTGGACTGCTGACTGGATGCCCTCAGGAGGTAGGAAAGGCTTGAGGTGATTTGCGTACTTGTCAAGCGCTGTTTGCATTAGAAATATTTTGATAAATTTTAGGAAAATATACTGGTCAAAGGTAAGACATGCACAAAGGTCAAAGCAGAGGTACAGAGCAAAATTGTAAATCAATAATGCCATAACTATGCACTCCAAAATTAAATTATTTAAAGCACTTCAAGTCCAATTAATGCATGTACCGTTTACTGTTCGTTGTTGCCAAGCGTTACCATCCTTAGAGTATTTAGAATCGGGGGGGGGGGGGGGGGCAGAATGCTCTACCCTCGCAGAGTCTTGGGGTGGGATCCAGGAGCAAGGGGTGCCCAAACTGGTCTGGGGCATGGGGGTCGGGGTTACATGTGTCTTTTAGGGTCATGTCAGTTAGGTTTAGGGTCCCATTTTATCTCTTGGGTACAAACTGGCTGTCAGGGACAGTTTAACAATTTTCCCAACCCACCCACCCAGATTATAGTTTTGGTAAGGCAGGTGCGCAGGGATAGGGGTTTTTTGTTGTTCATGGTTGTCTCTTTAATGAGCAGGTGGTTTTGGCGGTTTTGTACACAAGTTAAAAAGTTATTGCAAGAAATGTTGGCCCTGTTTAGACCCAGTCGAAGTTTCGGCGGGGGTGGGGCGTGGGAGGAGGAGAAGTTTATGAATGGATCGAGAGGGCAGCAGTGCTGTATGCCCGAGGTTTGGATGCAGAGAGTTTGAGTCAGGCGAGTTGTGATTGGATTTTGTATGGTTTGGTTGCTTAGGGGAGAGGGGGAGGATGATTTGGATAGTTATTAAGATGTATGGTGTATGATGTGGCCAGATTTATTTTTAGTATGTAAGGCGTTGAGCCAAGTTTGGTATTAAAGCTTGTTTACCTGCTTCATTAAAGCGGCCTTTTGCACACTATCATGTAGTCAGTCGTTCTTGGATACGTCATCCTGCCCAACGTGGGGCCTTGAATCCAAACTAGCTCGTTGCCTGTGAATGGAAGCTGCCAATACCACCAGAATTGTAGCATGAACAATTTATTAACAGAAATTGTAGCTCAAGTAAAGTGGCTAAAACCCCAACAGCACATCCCTTTTTAACTGATTGCATAAGAATCACTTTGCTGTGTTCTCCCCCACCATTTTATAAAAGAACAATCAACTAACAGGTCAGTACAATCAAACATCATGCAGTTGATATACACATAAAAATGATAATGGCTCTCACAGTTTCGTGTTCCCATGTATTAGGAATTGCACATATAATGTTGAACAACTTGTTGCTTTACGACTATGTTAATGAATTTGTGCTGTACCCAAATACTCAAGAGCTAGTTAAAAAAAAAATTAAAAAACTCATCTGCCTAGCAATGTGCCTCTTTTATGTTTGTTTAAGCAAAGGAACCAAAGATAGACCCTTCTCAGAATATGCCTTTAGGGTCCTATTGGGACATGCCTGAATCTAATGTCCAGTTTGCAAATATTTGTAAAAGTATGTATGTGACAATTTAAATTTTCCATCAAGCTCTTATAATAGCCTTATATCTCCCCCTTTCATACATTCTGAAAAGTTTGTCAAGCCCTTTGTTTCCTATGCAACCACTTTTATTTGGATGCTTAGATCTTGTTAGTCTTCTTGAAGTTGCAGTTTATCTTCGATTTTTAGATTTAAAGAAATGTTGAAAAAAAATAGCTTTGCTTTTGTCAAATGTACTGCTTCTCTGATTCAGAAAAGGTTGCAATTTATGTGCATGTTTTCATTTATTAAGTGTTTTCTTCATATTAAAACTGTTGTCAAAGGGTTCATGGAGATCTTGTACCTGTGAAGAACTATTCTTCTGATTACCTAATTCAATATATGGTTAGGATAGGTATTTAGGATTACAGGTAAGTAACTTTTTATTCTTTTGTAAATTGTCTTTTTCAATAGTGGGAACATTAAACCTGGTATGTGGCATTGTTTTGGGGTTCGAGATTTTATCATCACTTTTTGTTTCTGTTCAACAGAAATCTTGGAGAACATGGAATGCTTTTTGAAGGAATACTCACTCTTTCCAAAAAAAACGCAAATAAATACATCCCCTACAAATATTGCATTGTACGTGGTGGGAAGAAGGAGTATGAATATATTTACAAAATGGATGCGCCAGAAGAAACTATTGTAAATCGCTGCCTGGGCATAAATGAAAAATATCTAAATAATGGAGGTAAGCCATGTGTGTGCAAATCTTCTTTGACGACAATAGGAGAGTCATATCCTGCCTGGTGTGTAGGAGCATCAAGCTATTGCTGTTCATGAGAACAGAAGCAACTGCCATACAGAGGAGTTGATGCTGTGTATATGGTGTCAGTAGTAGGAAATTATTTCAGACAAAATTTCAATATTGTTCTGCATCCTTCTGTTGTACATTAACGTGAAGTTCACATTTCACCATCTAGTTTTGGGTGTCTTAAAAATGGGTTTTAAATAAACATTTGTTTGGACAAAACCTATAGGAGTATTTTTAGAATCACTTTTTGACATTGCATGAAAACCAAACGCACACTTTGATCAGAACACCCACAGTGCACCCTTCAGATTTCTTTTATTCATCCATTTGATCTGAATTCATATATATTATTGAAGATAGTCTCTGAATAACAATGTTGTTTCCACAAAGTAGCATCAGGAAAGAACACTGAATAGCTAGCGGAGACAGACAAGTCACCGGCATGAAAGAGGAAATGCAGACCCATTCTTTTAGTTGAATGCCAGTGTCCTAATCCGTCAGCTATAGGGCATATGAGAATAACTCAATCTAATAATTGGTAAAGGCCAATCAGCACTGCATTTGAGCATGGAACCACTATTTTCCTGAATCGACCAAAATAGGGCATCCACATGTTTTTGCAGTAAAGCATTTTAGTGTAATAGTGATTGTTGTGGGTTAGCTCTTTATCACTAATGTTTTTATTAAGCCAGCTCAAGTAGGTTTTGATCACAAGTATGGTGCAGTGTATTTGGAGCCAGAAAGGGAAGAATCTCTTCAGGTTTGGATACTTTTACAAAGGGACGGTGGGTACTAAATATTTTTAAAATATTTCAGAAAGGCAAAAGCCTACCTTTCCACCAGTTGTCTTAGTCTCAAAATGCCTGTGAAATGGCATTCATGATAACCATCATTTGTTTCTGGTGTGCAAGCTGGTGCAGTTGAGAAACACATTAAATCATGAAATGGAAAGAGCAATACATAGGACCACGTGTATGAAAGTCTTTTTGCATTTGCAAATGGTGCGCTTCGGTAAAATCGGCCATTTGCGAATGCAAAATAGCCTTTCATGATGTATGAAAGGCTATGTAGTCGCAATTTTAGTTAATGGCAAAAATTGCGATTACATAAAATTGCAACTTCAGGTAGGGAATTGCAAATTGTGATTCCCTTGGCACATGTATGAGGCATTTTCCAAATGCAAACTGCATTTAGGAAAATGCAATTACCATCAACTTCAAGTCGATTGTAACCATGTGCAAACTTTGAAAAATGCACAAAACTGCATTTTCAAAGTGCATGTAGTGCACACATGACCCCATTGCATTTAGGCGCTTTATATGTGCACATTTATTTTTTTGGTGGTGCTTCAGGGGGGGCTTAGGCCCCTGGGCGCCCTTGGCTTTGCATTAGCTAATTTGCAATTCCCAATTAGGTAATCCAAATTAGCTAATGTAAACCATTCACACCTATGGACCTTCTGTCCCATAGGAACGAATGGAGTAATATTACCTAATAGCGATTCACGATTTACCGAATCGCTATTAGGTAATACTAAGAAATCGTCCTATCTTTGGCGATTCCTTACATGCATAGCATTTTGAGATTACCAAATTTTAATTCGGTAAAAATCACTATTTAGTGATTACAAAAGTTTTTTGATACATGTGTATCATAGACGCTTATCAACCACAAAGTGCACAGACATGTCTCGGCCTTTGGCTGTGAGGCTCAGAAACGAAATTCAGATATGAATCCCAACCTGTCACTACTGGAACTATGTGAAATATTACACTGGAAGTTGATTTTTCTACTCCAAAGATGTCCTGGTCTCAACTGTATTCTTGCATCAATGAGGAATAAAATGTGGTGATGCAAGTAGACTGCAGGGACACACAAGGGCCAATGTGAGTCATTTAAGCTCTTGAGTATTGATCCCCTTCTACCTAAATCTGTCTGGCAGCACAACTGGCTTCTTATATGAATGGGAGCGAGTTATACCAGATCTCTGCGTCTTGTAGACAGCAGGAGACTCCCACAATTTTATTTTTTAGCGAAGCAGGTTTAGTCTTTGGGTGATCTCAAACTACTCTCCTCTTCCATCCAGGCTGCGTTACCCTGGTCCTCACCATGCATGGCATTGTAGGACTTGAAAGCTCTGGAGATAGGCCAGTGTGCACAAACATAACCTCCTAGATAGAGGAAGTCAAATTGAAGCTTCTGAAACTGCAACCTTTGGGTGCCTGAAAAAGGTCATATTGTATTGTGTGCCAGACTGGTAGAGTGAGAAACCAGCAAAAAGGCAAGGTGAATGTAAGAAACCGATATTTGAAGAGAAAAAGGCTATTCATAAAGTGTCTAGAATGCCCACTGAAAAATGTGGCCATAGAAATTCAAGCAAGGGCAATGCTGTTAAGGAGTGACAGAGTATCAGTAGTACAACAAATACATCACTTCAGAATGAGAAATAACTTAAGAGAAGGTGGAGCCTTAGGCAGGTTTCAATGACCCTACTTTGTGGATCACCACATTCGGGCCAAGGCAGACTACCTCCCTGACTTACCCACCTTAGTGATGGACCAGGAACAAACACTGGAGAGATTTCTGTTTTTTCAAAAGATTTTGTTAAGTTTACAAGTAGTTTTCTTTATGTGACTTAGTTGTCTGTATTGAACAGATGAGTTCAAGGTCATTGAGCAAGGGCAGGGGAAGGGTTCAGTCACAATTGCATTCAAATTGCATGGATCAGGCATAATGTCATGGTGTATAGCCAATTAGAACGAAGGCTTCATATGCCCTGAAAAGCTTTCACTTCAAAGGTCTCATCTAAAGGTAAAATACTGCTCATGCACCTAGGCCACTGATATTGATTCAGAAGAGTAAATGATGAGCAGAGCTACAGGCACTTGCCTGACACATGTTTTAAACACCCCCTAAGGAAGAGTCATGGTTTCAGTTTCTCATGCTGAACTTTATTGCACATAGCTACAAACCCTTTTAATTTAGTCTTGGACATGCAAACAGTAATCCATGACTGCAGCGTTGTTGACCTGCCTGTCAGTCACCAGGCCCCTTCCCAGCAGCTTCACTCTGTAACAAAGTCAGTTTTGGAAACCATAGAAACAGGATAGCATTTCTTTTTTCCCAGCTCCCTTTCTTGTGGACTTCAGCCTCTTCCCTTTATCGAGATCTGCAGCTCTTTTTGTGTCATGGGTGAAGGAAGTGACCTAAACAGGGCTACCCGGGTCTCTCGTGGCTACCTCTCAGCTTTCCTAACAAATGAAGAGTCGGTCAGACAGTAGAGAATACAAACCAAAGTATTTATTAGTAGTACACTCGAGTGGAGTCCGGTCTGACCAGCCTCCTTGGATTGCTGCAGAGGGACTTGCCTCTACCAACTGGGTAACGTATAATGTACTTTTACAGAATCACTGAAGACACACCCAGACTGGAATTTTCCAGTTGGTAGCTGGTGAACAACGAAGACACAGAAAGATGAGTTGCGATCCCAGGACCTTGTACATGCTATCTCAGCGTCAAGGTTACTCTGCCCGCTCTAAGGGTGGGAGCAGGCCATTCTAGTGAGAAAGGTATGTGATGGCAAAAACAGTCCATTCATTAGTACAGTGTAACTCAACCTTGGAGAAATACAAAAAATATTACAGCTGCTTTCTGCTGAGGCAGACCCAGTGAGAAAGAAGTTAGCCTCGATCATAGCTCAAAATGGTGGCTGAATACAAGATGGTGCAGCAAATGCTAACTTACATAGAGTAATGCACTAGCAAAATGAATGCATGCATTTACATTTCAACAGACCCTCATTTTAGCATAAGCTAACCATAAGAAGTTGAGTAAATCGAGAGTGCAGCATAGCATATATACAACCATTATTCTCAGCGTGTAGAACACTCAATGTATTCGTCATCAAAGGAAGAAGAGTCTTCAAATATACCCATGTCTATCTGCATAAAGCTATCTATCACCTGAGTCATAATCACAGCATTAGTATCATGGATGGACGGCTTCTGCTTTGGGGTGAGGAATGGGATACAATAAGAGCAACAGGCCGGGAGACATTGTATACAGAGGCAACATGTGAAGACAATACCAGCAACTGCTGCCAGGAAAGCAAGGATTTTCCAACCCCAGGACATGAATATAGGGAAAGATCGACACAGAAACCCGGATACCTTTGGAGCCAGGAATAGCGAGGGGCTGACTGCTGGTGCCCTGCCCTGCCCTCATCCGCTCACCTGAGTGCCGCTGCTGTCCCGCTGGGTGTCCCTCTGCCGTTGCTGTTGCCGCCACGCTCTCCTGCGGCCCCGGCGAGGGGAGACCACATCTCCCAGGCGCCCTAGCGCCATCTGACGTCACCAAAGCGCCCGGAGGCGCTCAAAAGAACGCCGCTCCTCCGGTGGAGCGGGAAAGATCGACACAGAAACCCGGATACCTTTGGAGCCAGGAATAGCGAGGGGGTGACTGCTGGTGCCCTGCCCTGCCCTCATCCGCTCACCTGAGTGCCGCTGCTGTCCCGCTGGGTGTCCCTTTGCTGTTGCCGCCACGCTCTCCTGCGGCCCCGGCGAGGGGAGACCACATCTCCCAGGCGCCCTAGCGCCATCTGACGTCACCAAAGCGCCCGGAGGCGCTCAAAAGAACGCCGCTCCTCCCGCGTCGCGGGACGCGCGCGGGTGGGCGCCGGGCTAAGCCCGGGCAAAGGGCGGGCCCTCTGTGGCCCTCAGAGGCCAGAAGAGACTGGGCTGGGCCAGAGACGCTGCTCATGAACATACATGGTACAGAAAGCACCGGGTGTGGCACACACTAGTAGGTTGCCAGGACTTGGCTATTGTTTTAAAGTGTTTTCTAATATAATATAAATAGTAGACGGTGTAAACGTTATAACAATTCAGTAAGCTTTAGAGGGGGCTGTGCCTGTTGATAATATGTCGAAATCTAAGCCCCCTTCTGGGCCACGCACTTTGGATAATTACTTGGTCCAGAAGGTCAGCAAGATAAATTCTGAAAGGCGACAGTCGCTAGGGAAAATTAGTTCCCCGCAATAAGAGAGCCCTGTAAGGGGTTCATTAGCTTTTAGTTCAGAGGATGCGAACAATCATTCTAACATTATTATTCCGGATGTTGTAGAGATGGGACAGCTCGATTCTGAACAAACCACCCCCAATGAGGCAGAAATAGGAGATGGTCCTGATATGGTAGAACAATGTTTACCGATCCCCGCAGCTCGGGCAGTTAGAACATGTAGGAAACTTCCTATCAGGAAGGGGGGGATTGCGTAGTGTGCGGAAACGAGCAGCCTCACCAGTTAAAGTTCTTGAAGCAAATGTAATAAGTAAATCTAACAAGCTTGGTGTAGATGATGATATAGTAACTAACCTAGAGGAGATTATTGACTTAAAGATTAGAGGCATTATAGACCCACTGGTATCAAAAATTGAGGAATTAACAAAAGAGGTTGCAAGATTGGGTGGATTGCTTAGCAAGGCCTTGGACAATCCAGGAGAGGTAACCACAACTGCTGCAACTGACACAACTAGCAGTCAATGTAAGCACTATGTACAGGGAGACCCTTCTAAGGAGGCCATAGGAAATAAAGGGAATGGTAGTGTTAACCCCATAATACCTCAAGGGAGCATGCACTTAGGCAGTCAGGCTATGCCTGCCATAGGAAATATAAATGGATGGGAAGAAACTAACAAAAAGCATGCTGTTAATCTCCCACCTGAGTGTGCTCCTTATGTGGTGGTACTAACAAATGTACCGCCGCTTGATAATAGGGGTCATCAAGAAACACACGATTCCTTAAAAAATAAATGTCTATCTTGGCTAAATAGACAGTGTGGTTTCCCATTGAATTTCTCGGATAATGTTTTGACTACCAGGAGAGTTAATTGGATAGGGAGTGCTAGGAAAAGCTCAAAGGGGGACTGTGTAATCATAAATTTTAAACATCCACAGCATGTTACTACAGTCCTCCTAAGAGCTGCATCTCTCCCAATTTCCGATGGCAATGTATGTGCCCGAGCACTAGGTTACTTTTATAATCATCTTAATGCCAACCGAAGGGACAATACTAGAATCTCTACTTACCCGCCCACCTCTAAACCTTATTTTGATATTCCCACACAGAACAGATTTCATGCACTTAGTTCCCTGGACTCTAATGATTGACGCATACAAGAGACGGAGATATGTTTAGTAAGGGAGGAGGGACCCGACGGGGATGAACATATGCATGACTGTGCTCCTGAAATAATATCTAGGGACTCAGGGTATGCGCCTAATCAGAATGAGGCAGAGAATATTCACGAGGGAATTGTGAATATATGCAATATGGGCCAAACAAGTGGGGTTGGCAATGCTGAGGGAAATGTCCGAGGTTCTGCCATTGGGACTACCGCCAGAATAGGTACATGTTCCAGACTGGTGTGCTGGAATGTAGCTGGTCTGAAATCTAAGAGCAGACACCCTGGTTGGGAAACTTTTATTAATAGGTACGATATTTTATGTTTCCAGGAAACCTGGTGCAAAAGTAATATTGACTACGAAGGATTTGTTTCATATAATTTACCAGCATATGGAGAGGGCCCGGGAAGAGCTAAGGGGGGTTTACTCACCCTTGTATCGGTCCACCGACAAATACTGGTGATAAAATATGTACCGGTGGGTGATCTAGTCCAGATGCTCTGGATCCGTGAAGGCAAAAGCCGTAATATCCTTCTGATCAATTATTATAACAATATTTTTGATAGCACCAGGGGCAGAATAATAACCGATTTGGCCAATGCTATTGATACCCTGAGTTTGGATTCCAATGTTGTATTTGATATTATTTGGTGTGGGGATTTTAATACCTCACTATGCGAATTATTATCTACAAAGGCCTGTGGGGTTACTAATAATGCTAGATGGGAGGTTCCACACTTTGGTCACGATATGTATGGGGAAAATGTGAACACATTAATGGGGTGCCTTGACTTGGAAATTTTGGATTGCTGTAGGGACAGTAATGGTTTACCTGTCCCTACATTCAGGAATTGGCGCTCTAACTCTGTGATTGACCATGTGTTGGTATCTTCTAGTATTGTCGACTGTTTTGCACCACTGGAAATGGAAATAATGGATACTAGTGACCACAACTGTATTATTGTGACCATGACTCTGTGGGAGGAGAATGATAGAGAGGCAGGGACCACAGTTGAAAATATAGAAGCCCACCGGGCTAATGGGGTAAGGCTCAGGTGGATAGGCGCAAAAGCATCCGAATTGACTGCATCCATCATAATGACGAATTTAGTAGACATTGTTTTTATTTTAGAAAATAGATTGGATCATGAGCGGGTCTTATCTAGTTTTATAGGAATCAACAATGCCATTAACGCAAAGTTCACAGGTGGTAACGGGTGGTACAAAACCTGGATTTGTTTGGTTTGACCAAACCTGTTCTGCTGCTCTGACTAACCTTAAGCAGGCCCTAGCAATAAGGCCTAGGGATAAAAAAATTAGTAATAATACTGAGGTCAGAGTATAAAAATGCCTTTAAAACTAGGAAGATGGTTCTTCAGCATCAGGCCTGGGATTCTCTTAACCAAGCGGCGGAACTCTCTAATGGCACGTTATTTTGGGCAACAGTCAACTCTCCATTCCTTAAGGAGACAAATACACCTGAGTTAACAGCAAATGTCTCCTGTGAAGGTTGGATTACCAATTTTTCATCTATCTTTGATTCAGGTAAAAATATTAATGCTGGCTCACATAGATTGCCTATATTACCACTTGAAATCTCTGTGGAAGAAGTTGAAAGGGGGATTAGGGCAAGTAAGGGAGGAAAGGCCTAAGGCCCGGATGGGGTTCCAAGTGATGTGTACAAGGAAGCACCGGAAGTGTGGGGCCCCTTGTTGGCTGCTGTTTTCAATGCCGCGGTTTGTACAGAACCTCCGCCGACCTGGGAGGAGTCTATTATTGTACCAATATACTAAAAAGGATCCAGGTCTGATGCTAAAAACTACCGACCAGTTTCATTACTGGATTCTTCCGTAAAAGTTATGAGCAGGATTATGCTGGTAAGACTGGAAGAATGGGCAGAACAGGATGGTATTTTGGCAGATAGCCAATATGGTTTTAGGAAAGGCAGGGGTACGCTCGATCAATGCATTAATTTAGAATTATTGAGTTCGAGGCATGTGGGCTGCTGAATTCATATCTGTGCATAGATCGCCGCCTAGTGTTGGGTCCGGATGTTTGCACGTTGTTGTCCTGGAAGAGTCTTCGAAGTATCCTTGGATAGGTGACTCCTCCCCTGGACTACAGTGCGCATGGGCATCCTCTCCATCCTCAGATTGGTTTTTTCCGCCATTGGGTTCGGATGTGCTATCTTAGCTCAAGTTAGGAAAATATTTTGTCGAGGCCAAAAGGCCTTTAGTTCGCGTCGGTACTGTTTATCGATCGGTTTTCAATACAACCTTGTTAGTTTACTAACTTTCAGCACCGACTTTTTTCGCATTTACCTGTCCATCGACTACTTCGACGATGGAATCGAGGACGCCATTCAAAAGGTGTCCGGTATGCAATACGAAGTACCCACACATCGACGTCCATCCGGTGTGCAACAAATGCCTTTCGCCGGACCACGACGAATCGACATGCATGGCCTGTGCCCGGTTCCGTTCCAAGAAGACTCTACGGAATCGACGAGCGGCGAGACTCGAGGCGCAGCACGCGGCACCGGCCCCAACAGACATCTTCGACGAGGCCGAAGACGTCGAAGAATTGGAAGTCTTGCCCTCCAGTCCCGTTTCCGAACACGAACCCGGATCGGACGAGGTCGACGAGTCACTCTTCCACAGAGGTGAAGACGACACCGAGGTAGGAGACGACGAGGAGGACTTAGGGGCCGAAGAGAGTAGCTCCAATGATGAACAAGGCCTACCTGTTCAAACCGAAGAAAGCACAGTACCACAGCCTATGGCTCCGGTCGAGGGATCGCCTTCGGGCCTTACCCGAGACCCATCCCGCAGTTCTTCGGCCCCGCCCTCGGGCCCGGCCTCGGACGTTCAGCGGCAGCCATTACTGCTTAAACCAGCTGGTTTCCCTTCCATAAAACCGAAACCGAAAGCTGCTCCGGTTCCTACGAAACCGGCGCTGGTCGGATCAAGGCCTTCCACGCCTTCGACGCCAGCGCAACGCGTCGGCACCGACCGCACCAAGAGAGACTTCGGTGCCGAACTTGAAGCGGGCGACGTCTGAGTCGACAAACGGAAAAAGGCCATCGGCGCCGACAAACTTGCTCGGCTCCCGGCACCGACGCCACTGACACCGAGGGCCGCACCGCCTGCTGCGTCTCGCATCGCTCCCTCGACGACACCAAAGCCTCACGCATCGAAGACGTCGACGGTCATCTCCGCACCTCGACTCGATGAACCACCGGCGCCGAAAAAGTCCACGGCCGCCTCTACGAACCTGGTCGGTGCCAAAGCCTCAAAGGCGCTCCAAGTACGACCTGGTGCGACACAAAGCAGCAAAACCAAGGCTGCCCTCCAGGACCCGTCGGGTTCCGGTCCGATCGAAGTTCCAGCAGCCTCTTCGGTGCCAGCCAACATTACCTTCGGCTTGCCTCCGTCAACAATCCCGAAAATGTTCCAACTCAGGACACGGGTCACCCAGACTACGATTACACCTGCTGAGACGTCTCCGTCACGTGTCATCGACGCCGACACTGGCAGGATGATTCTCCACGAACGAAGGATAACTTCGGAACCGCCGTTGGACCCTTTCAGGATCCCACTAAAAAGGAAGCTGCCTATAGAATCAGAACCTCTCCTTTATGAACCTTTCCACTCATCCTACCAGGATCCACACCTGTTCTCCCCCCACCGCTCCGACACGGATGCGTTGGAGGACTACATGGATGACCAAGTCCCCTACCATGGAGACACAGACCCTGATGACCAGCAGGACCCTGATCACACTTGGGGCGACCCTGTAGACCCAGGTGCACCTCTCGATGCACAGGACCCACAACTCTGAGGCAAAATCATCTCCAACGGAGGATACTGCGGCGTTCAACGCTCTTATTGAACGTGCTGCAAATAACCATGGGGTACAGCTTCACTCTGATACCATCGAAGATGACTTTCTAATGGACACTTTTGCATCCTCAGAAAGGCACGTAAAGACTCTACCAATGTTGAAGGGAGTCCTCAAACCAGCCAAGGACATTTTCAAGGAACCCACCAGGGCACCAGTGATAAACCCCAGGATTGATAAAAAATACAGATCAGCACCTGGGGATCCTACTTACATCAGAGGCCAATTACCACTAGACTCCATCGTCGTAGCGAATGCTCGCAAAAGGGCACACTCGCAAACGACAGGTGACGCTCCTCCCCCGGACAAAGAGTCCAAGGTGCTAGAGACCTCTGGCAAGCGAGTTGCCGCCCAAGCTGCCAACATATGGCGCATAGCCAACACTCAAGCGCTCCTCGCTCGCTACGATAGAGCGCACTATGACACACTGGAGCAACTACTTCAACATCTCCCTGACCCCTACAAAGAAGGTGCAGAAATTCTTATCAGAGAGGGACAGCTACTCACAAATGCTTCCATCAAATGTGCACTAGATGCTGCAGACACGGCTGCCAGGGCAATAAACACAAGCGTCCTGCTGCGACGACATGCCTGGCTACGAATCTCAGGATTCAAGCCTGAGGTACAAAACAATATACTCAACCAGCCCGTCAACCCCGACTATTTATTCGGGCCAGAGGTTGACACCACCCTCGAGAAGATAAAAAAGGACACGGACACTGCAAAGTCCATGGACGCCCTCCAAACTCAGTCCTTTCGGAGCGGCTCCTTTCGTCGCCCCGGAAACAAGGGAGCAGGTAGAGGACAGGGGTCACAACAAACGTATAACAAAGGCAATACACAGACCACCTACGATAAAAACACCCGAGGTGGATATCGTGGCTCCAGTACAAAGGGCAGAGGACGTGGCTACGGCAACACCAGGTCCTCCCCCAAGAACAAGCAGTGACGCCCTCTTCCTTCCTCCCGACCACATAACACCTGTCGGGGGAAGGCTACAAAGGTTCCTGTCCACGTGGAACTCCATCACCACGGACAGGTGGGTCAAAGATATTGTAAAATACGGTTACTGTCTGGAGTTAACCTCCACTCCACCCACAATACCACCAAGAAACCGTCCTATGTCCTCAGAGCACTTAACGCTCTTACAGCAAGAGGTGCAAAGTATGCTTCTAAAAGGCGCTAGTACCCATCCACGAGCAGGGTACGGGGGTGTACTCCCTCTACTTCTTAATTCCAAAAAAGGACGGGTCGCTCAGACCTATATTAGACCTGAGACCCCTGAACCAGTACATTCTTTCAGAGCACTTTCACATGCTCACTCTACAGCAAGTCCTTCCGCTTCTCAAGCAGGGAGACTTCCTAGCCACACTGGACCTCAAGGATGCGTATTTCCACATACCCATCCACCCCTCACACAAAAAATACCTCAGGTTCACTGTTCAGGGGCAGCACTATCAATTCAAAGTCCTTCCCTTCGGCGTGACAACAGCGCCCAGGGTTTTCACGAAGTGCCTAGCTACGGTGGCAGCACATCTACGGAGGCAGCATATACACGTCTACCCCTACCTAGACGACTGGCTCGTTCAAGCGAAGTCAGCCCAGCAATGTGCAAGCCACATGTCCCGCACCATTCACCTTCTTCACAGTCTGGGATTCTCACTAAATTACCCAAAGTCCCATCTCCAGCCCGCACACGTACAACAGTACCTAGGTGCGACTATAGACACTCTGGCGGCCACAGCTCAGCCAAATTTAGTGAGGATCAACAGCATACAACTGCTGATCTCCAAGTTCAAACCCAATCACTCACTTCCAGCGCGAGTGTTTATGCAGTTGATAGGCATGATGGCCTCCTGCATCTTCATAGTCCCGCACGCGAGATTACATATGCGTCCGCTTCAGGAGTGCCTAGCACGTCAGTGGAATCAGGCTCAAGGACAGTTGAAAGACCTAGTGTTGGTGAGCGGTCGGGCATACAACTCTCTGCATTGGTGGAATCCACAAAACCTTTGCAAGGGCCGACCATTCCAAGAGCCTGTCCCACAGATAGTACTGACAGCGGACGCGTCTCTCCAGGGATGGGGAGCTCATGTACTCCACTACACAGTGCAGGGACTATGGACGACACAACAAAAGAAGATGCACATCAACCTTCTGGAACTGATGGCAATCTTCCTGGCCATGAAGGCATTCAAAGTACATCTATGCAACAAGGTCGTGTTGATCCGGACGGACAACATGACCGCAATGTACTACATACAGAAGCAGGGAGGAACACACTCTCCACAGTTGTCTCATCTGGCTCAGAGCATGTGGAAGTGGGCCATTCAAAGGAACATATTCCTCATGGCGGAACACCTCCCTGGCAAGGACAACCAGATGGCGGATCTGCTCAGCAGACACAGCCACCAGATGCACGAGTGGGAGTTACACCCATCAGTACTCCAACCGTACTTCCAGCAGTGGGGTCATCCAGACATAGACCTATTCGCGACAAGCGAAAACGCAAAATGCCAAAGCTTCGCCGCCAGGTTCCCACATCCGCAGTCGCAGGGCAATGCGATATGGATGAACTGGTCCGGCAGATTTGCGTACGCTTTTCCCCCAGCGCCGTTGATACCGCTGGTGGCTCGCAAACTCAGACAACACTCCCTGACACTCGTCCTAGTTGCTCCCACGTGGGCACGCCAGCCGTGGTACACCACCTTCCTCGAACTTTCCGTGGTGCCGCATCAAAGGCTGCGGATCAAACCCGCGCATTTGACGCAGAACCATGGAGAGATTCAGCACCCAGATCCGCAACAGCTGAACCTGGCGATCTGGCTCCTGAAGTCCTAGAGTTTGGCTATCTCAACCTGCCACCTGACTGTATGGACATCATCAAGGAGGCCAGGAGACCCACTACAAGAGCTTGCTATGCAGCCAAATGGAAAAGGTTCGTCATTTATTGCGGTAATAATGACATTAACCCGCTGGACGCATCCATCCAAAACATCATCTGTTACCTCTTACACCTATACCGATGCAATCTGGCGTACACCTCTATATGTGTCCATTTGAACGCAATATCAGCCTATCTGCAAACCAGGCAGCACCTCTCACTATTCAAAGTGCTTGCCATCAAAGCATTCTTGGAGGGACTCAAACGAGTCATTCCACCAAGCCACCCACCGGCCCCAATGTGGAACCTCAACTTGGTCCTCACACGCCTGATGGGTCCACCCTTTGAACCTCTACACTCATGCGAGATTCAATTCCTTACCTGGAAAGTGGCCTTCCTTGTAGCGATCACTTCCTTAAGAAGAGTTAGTGAACTCCAGGCACTAACCGTTCAAGAGCCATTTATACAGGTTCACGCCAACAGGGTCGTACTACGTACCAACCCCAAATTCATGCCCAAAGTAATATCGCAGTTCCACATGAATCAGACTATTGAACTGCCCGTTTTCTTCCAAAACCCACAAACTGTTGCAGAAAGGGCACTACATACACTAGATGTACGGAGGGCCCTCATGTACTACATCGACAGGACTAAACCCTTCAGGAAGACAAAACAACTGTTCGTTGCCTTTGCCCCACACCACAAAGGTAACGCCATCTCCAAAGCAGGGATAGCCAGATGGATAGTTAAGTGTATTCAAATCTGTTATCAAAAGGCAAAACGCACATTAACTATTCCACCACGAGCCCACTCAACACGTAAGTTGGGGGCTTCCATGGCCTTTCTAGGAAATATTCCCCTGCATGATATATGCAGAGCAGCCACATGGTCCACCACACACACATTTACAAAACACTATTGTGTAGATGTGCAGTCAAAACAGCAGGCAGCTGTAGGACAGGCTGTTCTCAAAACACTTTTTCAGACCGCTGCAGCTGGCACGGGTAGCCGCCGCTAATAGAGGGCACTGCTATGTATTCTATGCACAGATATGAATTCAGCAGCCCACATGCCTCGAACTGAATATGCTACTTACCAGTATGCATCTGTTCTTGGCATGTAGGGCTGCTGACATTCATATCGCCCTCCCTCCTCCCCGGCGCCTGTCGGAGCTGCAGCTCTCAGAATTACTGCAAAGCATGGTCATCACTTTCTGTATCTACTCCATCACTGCCACAATGGCGAAAAACAATCTGAGGATGGAGAGGATGCCCATGCGCACTGTAGTCCAGGGGAGGAGTCACCTATCCAAGGATACTTCGAAGACTCTTCCAGGACAACAACGTGCAAACATCCGGACCCAACACTAGGCGGCGATCTATGCACAGATATGAATGTCAGCAGCCCTACATGCCAAGAACAGATGCATACTGGTAAGTAGCATATTCATTGGGAAGTATAGTGAAGCCAAACCTGGCCTTATATATTTGTGCTTTGCTGATTTAAGCAGCGCTTTCGACATTGTTGACCACTCAATTTTGTGGTCAACCCTGTTGAAATTGGGTGCGCCAGAGGGCATAATTTATTTTCTTGCCAGGATGTATGAGAGATTAAAAACATGCGTACGTTTTGGTAGGAAGGGAGAATGTACCCCGAACTTTAGAGTAAAACGAGGTATAAGGCAGGGTTGTGTTTTAGCTCCTCTTTTATTTATTTTATTTATTAATGGAATTGATGCTATTTTAAAGGAAGTTCATGCAGATGCTCCCATGATCAATGGTGTTTCAGTACCGGTGTTATTATACGCCGATGATGCTGTGTTGTTGTCAAGAACTCCGATAGGGTTGCAACGACTGATGGATAGTTTTGCCTCCTTTATTGACAACAAAAAATTAGTTATTATCCCCTTCGATGCTCATGACGGAACGGTTCCGTCATGAGCATCGGTTGAGCTGTGCTCATGACGGAACCGTTCCGTCATGGCCCCGCCCGCGCTAGAACCCTTCAGCACCGCGGGGGAATCCGCGCAGCGCTGAAGGGGTTAACAAAAGCAAAACGTACACTATGATCTGTGGCCCAAAGAAATCTAAACATACAATGAAAGGGTTTTTTATTGACAATGTAAAAGTACAGCAAGTGGACAAATTCTGTTATCTAGGTATAACTTTTTCTAGTGACAAAAAGTGGACACATGAATTTAATAACATACGCAATAAAATGGCTAGAAATGCACACGGAATTTTTAGATTTGCTCAGAAAATTGGGGATCGTAGGACCAGAGACATGATAAAAATTTATCAGGCGAGATGCGTATCAATTGCATTGTATGGGGCAGGAATTTGGGGTTATTGCTGCGCATATAAATTGCAACTGGAAGAGAATTCTTTCCTTAAAAAACTTTTATGTTTACCCACATCGGCCTCTAATGCTTTGAGCCATCAGGAACTATCTGTGAACTATCTACTTGACCTCTTGTCACTTAGACCTCTGATGATTTGGCGGTCTATTTGGTTGAATGAGGAGAAGTCCTTTACTAGGTCTATTATCCAGGACTGTTTGCGATTAGACAAAGCCATAGCAATACCCTGGATTAAATACATTATTGTGTGTTTCTCAGATATTTTTAACCTGAATATTGTAACTGATCCGCACGCTGTTTTAATGATCCCCAAAGTTGAGTTAAAAAGGGTCTTCCTAGCTTATGCCGAGAGGAAGAGAACTGTTATTGCTGGTACTCTGTCCACTGTTATGTTTTATAACAGATATTTATCTATGGATGGATTTCCTGTCTACTTAACCCTTGTCACCAGGCCGACACACAAATTTGTGCTAACCAGACTCCGATTTGGAATAGTGCACTACCTGGTGGCCCATCCGATAATGAAAAAACATCCATTAGGGCCTTGTAGATGTGACGGGATTTCCAAGCAGAGCACAATGCACTTTTTACTATTTTGTAAGCTGTACTCTAATTTTCGTATTGTCTTGTTTAAACCCATGTTTGTTAAATACGGAACACGTACGGTTGAGCATGCAATGAAATTGATTTTTAACTTACAATCTAGGGATGTCTGTTTTTATACCGCCACTTTTTTAAACCAATGCATCAATTCTAGGAAAAACATGTGTTTTTAGCTGTTGAAATGTAATTTTAGTGTGTAAATGAGATCATTGTTTTAACTAATCATAGTGTTCTAAATGTATTAGTATGTCTGCTACAAGTCGTTCATATTTTGTATATTTTGATTTTGTGATTGTGTATGCTTTTATGGTCATTAATTTGTACTGAATAAAGCTGAATTGAATTGAATTGACATGAATATACCCCAGAACCATTCAGGGTATGTCCAGGTACCGTTTTCTTGGTGTATATTGGATGAAAGCCTATGCAGCTTCTGTATGGTGGCATATACATTGGGGAGATGTGGTCCGCGATGTATACACAACATCTACTACCTATGACAGGACAGGCCCCTCCCGGGTCAGCTAGGATGACCTCTAACACCACCCGTTTTTGTAAAGCAACAAGCCTCGTAGCCTGAAGCTCAGCTGTGCTATTCGTCAGAATCCCTGCTGTCGAATTAATGACCCCTTCGACAACTCTCATGGCGTCTGTGAATTGTTGCAATTCGGTATCTGTCTGATCTATATCTTCTGTATTAATAACCCTTCTAACTTGGGGTAAGTATGCACTCCTACGCTGCAATCGATGGTCCTTATGGTAATTGGACGGTGCTATATACAGTGGGGGAAGAAGAAAAGAGAGAGAACATTTACCAGACCACCCCCTAGGAGCCACACAAGCTTGGGATCCACAAACAAAATAGACATTATATGGCGGGAGCAAAGGCGGGCTACTAATCGTACTCTGCGTATATGTGTAATTGCAATTACTCTCTCCCACTTTCACCTTCCCAATGCCCTGAACACAGAAACCAGCTGTTGTGTTGACTACTGATACTGGCATAGCTTTGTCCATAGTAATATTGAGAGTTTGGAAAGATCTGAAATATTCAGTGGCATTGAACCCTTGAAAATCTAACATATCATTTCAAAGCCATGTTTCGTTCTGTACCTGCTCATTTACATTCATGCAAGCTGTTGGAGACAATGTACCAGGAGTCGCTTGTTCTCTCAACCCCGCGGGAGTAAAACCTTGATGGAAATGTATATATTCTGTAACAGTGCGGGAGTCAGCAGACGTCATATTTATAGCAAAGAATCAAAAGTGATAATGCACCATAGTAAATATTTCAAACCACCCCTCACAACTTCCGAGATAGGATAATGGCATTGATAAAAAAATATTACTCTAATGTGAAACAGAGGGGAGCAACCCACAGATCCAGCAATTTGTGTCATTATTAGTATCATGGGCCTGATGCAACATTTGTAAAAATACATTGTCTATGTATGTTTTCCGGTGTTCTCCTTTGTGAGGATTTAATGTAACAAACGTGTTCAGGGGGAACAGGTGTTTTCCCAACCAAAGAGCATACAGAATACTTTTCCTCTAAAAACCAAGATATCCCTAATACAAACATTATTGCAATTGCAACTATTACTACAAATACGTTTTTGCTTTTTTAAGCCAACTCCGCTCTGGGCGCGGAGGTGAAAATGGCTGTTCTTCCTCAGCAATGGGCCAACCAAACGGATACATTGCTAAAAGGAAATGCAATAATACTAATAGCAAAGGCAAATGTTCCCAGTGTCCTTTAGAGCCTCACTGGTAGACTTATATTGTTCATCAACGTTAGCGCTATTGAGCACACGCGGTGGAGCTGTACGATCCTAGCTCTTGGAGAAATCCCACATCGCGCAGAATACCTTACCTCCCTCCAGGGAAGCATGTTCAGTCTATCCTGTCCAATGTCCGAACAATGCACCAATCTAGCCTTTCCCCAAACTACGGTGGGTACCATATGCAAGGTACACCCAATCCTGCCCAGTCCATCCCCACTAATTTGACTTCTGCTTTGGTGCACTGTTTCTCCGTCGGGGCACAAATTGTACCTAGCTACTCCAGGCACAGAGGGGACAGGAAAAAAGGGGTTCAGACACAGAGGGGCCAGTGGAAATGGGCTCATCAACAGCTTTGATCCCTGGGGGCACGGCTGCATTTAGTACCTTATTGTCCTCTGCTTCCATTTGGGTCCAGGTGAGCTTAGTGTCCAAAAAGGGGATGAATCGTGGGACTTGCTCTCATTCAGAGTCCCCTATGCCATATTTGACCCATTGATCGTAGGTTAGAGGCAGAGGCACTCTGCAGCAATGCTGGCTGTGAATCAAGTTCTTTCGGCCGGCGACTTTCACTGCGGCGCGGGAGGCAAGGAGCACCTGGACTGGTCCCTTCCACCTCGGCTCAACTCATTTTTCTCTGAAAGTTGCAAATGAGTACGAAATCACCAGGCCGAATATCATGTTCTGGCCCCTCGGGTACTGGCGGGAGAGAGTCCTGGATCTGTTGGTGAATAGAATGCAGACTTTCAGTCAACTCATACAGATAGTCCACTAACAGAGGATATTAAATTTCAGAAAACCTACGAGGACGTGGGACGCCCCCATACATTTGCCGGGCGCCCAAACACAACCTCGTAGGGTGAAAGTCCTGTTCTAGAGTGCGCTGTAGCTCTTGTAGACAAAAGAGCTAATGGTAAAGCATCTGCCCACTGCAACCCTGTGCTCTCCTGAATCCTTGCCAATTTCAATTTGAGAGTACCATTGTTCTTCTCAACCAAACCTGCTGTTGAGTTGCAGCATGAAATTTCTGTCTGCTATCTAGTCCCTCACAAACAAATTGAATAACTTTCGCGTTGAAGTGGCTTCCGTTATCACTCCAAATCAAACGGGGCAAGCCGAAGCGAGGAGAGAGCACTTTTGCACTCTCTATCGCGGTGTTTTCTTTCGTGGGGTAAGCCTCAACCCATTTACTAAATGCACTAAGAAAAACCAACACATATTTCAAGTTGTTTACTCGACCCATCTCTATGTAATCTAACTGGAGGACCTCAAAAGGTAAAGTGGGAGGTGCAAAGTTACCAGGTGACATAGGGGTACCCTTTCCAGGAGTGTGCATCATACACACCATACGGTATTTGATCAACTTGGGGTCAGTCTTTGGGATGTTATCATTCTGCCATACAGGGTTTAACAACTTACAAATACCTTTAGCACTAATGTGAGCAGGCCTGTGTGCCATGGTGACTACGGAAAGAACATATGCATCTGGTAGCATCCATCTCTGCTTTCCTGACTTAACAGTCCAACACCCATCCTCATCCAAACGTGCTGCGCTTTCCTGCCATATCGCTAATTCCTCAACAGTTGACTCACTTTGTATCTCCTTGACATTTTCCAGCGTATCCTCAAACATGGTGACCTCCGGCACCCACCCAGCAGGACCTGCTACAAACATCTTTTTCATCCTCGTTCGAGCGGTCTCCTTAGTTGTCTGGTCTGCGAATGCATTCCCCTTACCCACATTGTCCGTAATTACCTTGTGGGCGCTGCACTTTATTATCACTAATTTCTTGGGGCGTGTCAAAGCCTACAAAAGCCTATGTATAAGAGGGCCATGTTGTATGTTCATCCCATGGGAAGTGAGAAATCCCCTCTGCCCAGAGCAGCCCAAAATTATGGGTGACTCCAAAGGCGTACTGACTGTCAGTATAGATATTGACAGCCAGTCCCTCATTCAACTCACAGGCTCGAATAAGGGCAACGAGCGCTGCAGCATGGGCTGACTGATAAGGAACTTGTGAAGTCTCAACTACCTTGTACAGTGTTGTGATTGCGTACGCAGCAGTTGTAGAGCCATCGACATATAGTTCCCCCTTGAGGGTCAGGTAAGGGAATGTCAGTCAAGTCTACCCGTCCTTTTGTCTCCTCCACCGTTCGAAAGATACAATCATGTATATCAATTTCCTCACTCTCAGAAGGGAGGGGTAGCAATGTGGCTGGGTTTAGAGTGGCACATCCTTTAATCGTGACATGTGGTGCAAAGAGAGTCAACTCATAACCGGTCAGACTTGCACTGGTGAGGTGCTGCGTCTTGGTCTTATTCAAAAGTGTATCCACAGCATGGGTTACCTTAACTGTTCGGTCAGTATCAAGTACCAGCCTAGCCGATTACCTTATAGAGACGGCCACTGCCGCATCTGCTCTTAGACAACTTGCGACAGGGTCAAGAAAAGCAGAAAAATAAGCACACTGCCGTTGCTTACCTCCAAAGGCCTGTGTTAAGACAGAAAGCGCACAACCTCTTGTACGTACATCACGAGCGGCTTCGTGTAGTCAGGTGTACCAAGCACAGACGCAGAGCAAAGTGCAACTTTTAATTGCTCAAAAGACTGCTGACATTCAGGCGTCCAAGGCAAGGGTTCATGCACATCTTTAGTGGTTAGTACCAGCAAAGGCTTTCTTAGTAACGAGTAGTTGGAGATCTAGTGCCGACAATAAGAAGTAATGCCAATAAAAGCGCACACATCCTTTTGAGTTTGAGGGATAGACATTTTAACAATGGTACTGATGCGCTTTTGGTATCAATCTCCTACCCTCCTTCGACAGTAGGTGACCTCGTGTCGACAATATTGAAATTTGGAAAGGGACACCATATGTCCGTGGTGTGCCTAATGCAGCAACAATTTAACCGTACTGTCTTTGCAACCCTTTTCAGTGTCAGAAGTGATGAGAATGTCGTCCACATACTGAAGCAATACATTACCTGAGAGAAGCGCGAGGGAGTCCGATTGGCCTTTCAAGGCTTGGCTATATATACTAGGACACTCAGTATAGCACTGAGGAGCTCAACAAAATCTAAAGCTTCTGCCAGCGAGTGTAAAACCGAACAAGTGCCTGCTGTCTGGCTGGATCGGAATACTAAAGAATGCATTTCTCAGATCAATGACAGAAAAGAATTTAGCAGAGGAAGGAATCCTCGCCAGAAGGGCAGTAATGTCAGGGACCACTGGGAACTGAGGAACTACAATTTTATTAACTTTGCCCAAATCAATCACAAAACGGTAAACACCGGGTGATCATCAGAGGAACCTGAAGGTGCCCTCTTAAGGATGGGAAGAATAGGGCTATTACACACATTAGCAGTCGTCTCTTCAATAACACCTGACTTAATCAGATCCTGTATAATCCGCAACAAAGCTCTCTCTCCCCTGCTTGCGGTATTTTGTACTGCGGAACACGAGGCAAAATGGCATTGTCTTTAATTTTAAAGGAAACTGGAGGTATCCGCAAGAGTCCTACGGGGTGCATCTTTGGACACACACTGCTTAGTGCTGACCACTTTCAGACCCATTGTCATATAAATACCTTCCGGAGAACAATAAATGGTAGCACACAACTTTTTTAATAGATCTAAGCCCATCAGATTTGCTCCACAGTTAGATGTCAACAAAATGGTGAGACCACAGTAAAAGGACTTATGGTCAGTGTAAGAGGTTTGAAAACGGGTCTTACAACCGGTACACCAGAAAATCGTGCAGAAACATTATTATTATGGACCAGTGAATGAGAGATACACCAAAAATGTCTTACCTTACAGATTAACTGGGATAAATCTCTTCTGTGTCTGTCCTGTGTATGCTATTGAATGGACCCGCACCAGTACTAGGGGCAGAAGTCTAACTGCAGGTTAAGGACAGTTTTTTAAATGCTTAGGCATACAGATTCCCAAAACGGATGTCGAATTTCTTGCAGGGAACCTACAGCTACAGCTAGACAGGTTAAAGAGAGACGTTGCCCACTGGAGAACCCTGTCGATTTCCCTTATGGGGAGAGCGGTTCTTTTTAAAATTATGTCCTTACCCAGAATGCTATACGTTCTGCAGAACACACAATGTCCAGTTCCGGATAAATTCTTTAAAGAAGTGGAGGGTGAACTAAGGTCACTATTATGGGACGGAGGAGGTGCAAGGATTGCATTAACTATGCTACAGAGAGGCGTGTATGACGGGGCCTGGCCATCGCAGTTAATGGTTATTAATGATTGGGTGTTTCTAGACAGCAACGAACCTGCGTATCGTGTGGACCACTGGGCGATGGGTGCAAGAGGGTAAATGGGGGCGCTATACATGCGTGAGGTGAATAAACACATGCTATTGCTGGAGCGGGTAGTACAAAATGTTGTATACCCCCCCCCCCCCCATTCTGCATGTTTATATTAATCTGAATAATCAACTAATAGTAATGTTATTAATTCGTTTGAAGTGGAAACTTAGCAATTATATTAACAAAAGAATTACACGTGGGATTAGCATTTTGCATGGCTAAACTAATTGTATACTAATATATGTACGCATACTAATGGTAGAAAATTTAGAATATTGCATGATATATGTTGGTTTTGTGATGTAATTGTAAGTTGCGCATCACTGGGTGAGTATAAACGCTTTGAATGTTGCTATTTTGCTAGATAATTACTTACACATAGGGGAATTAGTGAGGGTTTAACATTTTATTAGCCATTTCTATGTTTTAATTACGTTTTTGTGTCTGTTTTGCTTAAGTTGACCATTTGGGCCTTCATTAAGATGGCTGACTGAGACGTACAACGTGACTACTGCTGTCTCACGAGGTTCTGGGTGAAGTGCGCATGCGCCACCGTTAGCAACAATGGCCTCGTCCTGACCCCAGGAGAAGATGTTCCCACCAAGGACACCCTGTGAGCTTCGCCAGGACCACAACAATAGACTGTCTTTAAAAACCGGAACCAGCAAGTGCGGACTATGTGAGAACTTTACAGAGTGACCCCAAATCCACCAATGAGGACGGTCTAAAACGGACGATGATTTTCTAACAATTTGCAATTTAATTAGATAAACGATGTTTTGATTAATTGATAAATGTGTTGTGTCGATTATTTGAAGAAACTAGAATAAGAGAAGAGTATAGATAAATGAATTGAATCACTAAATCATATATACAACTAACGGATTCATCACCCAATGAGGGGAATATCACAAGGTTAGAGTTAATAAAAGTATTCAATGCGCATTAGGGTTTAGGTGAAAAAGATATTCCTTTCATGTCAGCGTTTGGAAACTCATCCCTCTAGGGAAGCAGGTCAATGAAGTGTGAGTGTTGGTGTTATGGGCCCCACCAATGAATGTATTTGAGTGAATGTGTTATTGCGATATTTGGTCTGTGACGAAGGGGGAATTAGACTTTCTACGCTGCATCAGTTTTTCTGGTAGCAGTATGATGGTTGTTATTTTGGTTTGGTGATTATTGCTTGTAAATTGCTTATTGATTATTGGTTATTTATATTGGTTTATGTACTAACACTCTGTTGAGTCGCGTCGAGTTTTATGTTGTTTGCACGGCTTCTGGGATGTAGGAAGTCGGAAGTCGGAAGTTTGTAATGTTTTCGTAGTAGATCAGAGGTAAGCGCTGCTCTCGGGAAAGACAGAATTGTTGATGCCCTGTAGGTACACAGGGAGAAAGGTTTAACGATTAAAGTTGCACAACACATTGTCTGGGTTCGATTCGGTGACATCGTCGTGTGAAGCCATTAGAGACATTTTCTGTGTGAGAGAAGTGTGTATGCTAGCGAAGGTCACGTGTGAAACTTTGGTCTTGGGTACCAGGAGTCCAAATGGCGTTCCGATTAAACTTATCACTGGAAAGCTAACAGGTGTTCTCTGAGCTTGCTAGAAGGATAAGTAGAGGGAAGTGCTACTTTGTTAACGTATGTCATAATTCTGTAGTAGGACAGAGTGTGAATGTACTCCATTTTCTTGTATGAAAGTCCGTGAATGTAAAGGCATTCGGGTTAATTGTGAAACTCTAGTTTTATTTCTCAGGAGCATTGGGTCTCCAACTATGTGTCTTAATTATGGAGAAACGGATAACTAATGCTTGCTAGAAGGGTAAGGTAGAGGTATGTGCTACTTTATCAACGGAAGTAACAATTCCGTAGTAGGGCAGAGGTAGGCGCTGCTCTCGGGAAAGACGGAATTCTCGTGAGAAAGGTCTATTGCTATTCCTTGATTAGCGCAGCAGACAATGGTGGTGTTTTTGTGTTGTTACTAACAGAATTGTAAATTTGAAACAAAACTTACCGAGTGGATTTTGTGAAGGAGGGGTAGACAGGAGCAGGAGCTGCAGCAATGGCTGCTGACGTCAGAACGACCGCGCTGGGATTGGACAGTCGGTCAGAAACATAGAACGCTCCGGATTGGTGCGTTGGTGTGAGTCGTGCTGGGATTGGAGAATTGTAAAGGTGACATAGACGTTCCGTATTGGTGCGTTAGTGTGAGTTGCGCTACGATTGGACAGAATAGCGGTACAGTTAAAAGGAGAGATTAGTGATACACGGAAGACAGGAAAATGTATTACGATCCACCAGAAAAGGAGAAAATGTCCTGGTTTGGTAGAATTAAAAAGTGGTTTAAAAAGGACAAACCGATTGTAACTAGGGAAGGACAGTTACTTCCTCCACCGAAAACCCCCGCATCCTTTATGGTTGCGAAATATGGATATCACACCTGTATTTGGTTAGACAATTGGGTCAAGTATACTGAAAAGGACGGAGTGTTGGCTTTTCCAGAACATGGTTCATTTAATTTGACAGTTTTGAGAAATTTAAGAAAGAAAATGATGAATTTAGAACCAAGACCTAGACCAACACAATTCAAAGCATTTACAGAGTGGGAAGATGAGATGCATGACCGAGAAAGACAGAGAAGTGGCAGAGGGTATAGGTACATGTTTGGTAGGTCATGCGGGCATGAGACACATGATGATCGAATGAGAAGGTGGCGGAATGCAAGTATGACTGAGGGGTTGTTTCCCGTAAGAACTGCAGGAGAGAATGAAGGAAAAAAGGGCCCGATTCACAGAACTAACGTAAGACAAAATCCTAAACTTACTACCATTTTGGTATTCACAGAAGGCACTTACTCATTTTGGTATTCACAGAAGGCACTTACTCATTTCGGTATTCACAGAAGTTAGGAGTCCTAACTTTAGGACTCCTAAATGCCTTCTGTGAATACCGAAAGTCTTAAAATTAGGATTTTTCTCAATTTAGTAGTCCTAAGTCTAAACTTAGGACAACTAAATTGAGAAAAATCCTAATTTTAAGACTTTCGGTATTCACAGAAGGCATTTAGGAGTCCTAAAGTTAGGAGTCCTAACTATACTACTACTAAACTGAGAAAAATCCTAATTTTAAGACTTTCGGTATTCACAGAAGGCATTTAGGAGTCCTAAAGTTAGGACTCCTAACTTCTGTGAATACCGAAATGAGTAAGTGCCTTCTGTGAATACCAAAATGAGTAAGTGCCTTCTGTGAATACCAAAATGGTAGTAAGTTTAGGATTTTGTCTTAAGTTAGTTCTGTAAATCGGGCCCAAAGTGCGTAGAAAAGAGACATAATGTGGAATCGAGAGGGTATGGAGTGAATGAATCAGAGGACAATGTTCTTGATGACATGTTCTGTAAAAATCCACCCCCAGAGTTCCAAGATTTGGGAAAAAACAATTCTATTAGAGAGGTAGGGAAGAAGTCCGGAGGTAAAATAAACGATGAAAATTCAGCAGAACTAGCAAAGACGACCCTAGAATTAACAGAGAAAATAAGAGAATTGACCAAAAATCTGGAAGCTGTAACAGTCCCAGTAACGATAGGTCCAGTAATGCCTATTTTTGATAAACAGAAAGATAGCGAACATTGCTTGACGGTCCCTTATAAAAGTAATAAACAGGTTGAACAACGAAGAATGAGTCTAAATGATAATCCATGGAGACAGACAATAAGTATGATTGAACCAAATGTTTCAGATAACCCGTTTGTAGGCCAGAACTGTGCAAAAAGGCGTACGACAACAGTGGAGTCAATATTACAAACACAGAAGGATTTTGGACAAGGAAATGTAGAGAAGTCAGTAGGACCATACACAGAGGAATTGAGTGAATGGTTGAGAAGCTTGCAAAAGAAAGACAAAGAATCTGTCAATAGATGTGGCCAAACTACGAATGGTACTGGAAGAGTTAATAGTAGGAACTATCCCTACGGAAAAGTTAAAAGCTTACCAAGATAAGGAGTTATTTCTGTGTAAAAGCATAACGCGGAGAGCAAAAATTCTCCATGAAAGATAAGAAGTTGCAAATGAAATGGGTATTGATATTGAAAAGGTAAAAGCACTACAGAAACCATATCGGGTAGATTTCACTGAAAAAGACATTGAAAACATGAATACCACAGGACGAATGGGTCAGATTTAGGAAATAATTATTTTGTTGAGAAAATGGGGATATGTGGACAAATGGAAAAGTAGATGGTATCGAAAACGAGATGATGTGTCAGATAAAACCTTTTCAGCTTTCCCTGTTAGAGACAAAGAGAAGGTTGGGACAGGATGCCCTATGAGAGAAATTCCAGGAGGAGGATATGTACATGTTCCATGGACTAGGCAAGATATTTTGTCATTTACAAATGACTTCCCTCGACTACGTGAAAAACTCGTCGAGTGGTATAGACAGGTGGACAGATTTGTAAAATTGTCCAAAGTATTGTGGATTGATCTAAATAGCTTGTTTGACATAATAGTACCAGCAGATTTATGGACAGAGTGCAAAATCATGATAGATTGGCCGACACAAGAATACCCAAGGGATCCAAGAACAGGGGCTCCAGACCCCGAGGTAATAAAGACATACGAACAGGTTATGGCATTTCTGAAAAACAAAGTACCTCCTAAAGAGACAGACTGGGTAAAAATTGACATAACACATCAGGAAAGCAAAGAATCAGTACATGCCTATTATGAGAGGTTAATTTTGGCCTTTAAACAATTTAGAGGAGTTGAAAATCTAAGTGAAAAGGATTTAAGTCATTTTGTATACAGGTTTGTATATGGTCTTCGTCCAGAAATTAGTGAGATGATAAAACAACATACCGTAGACTGGCAAAATAAGAAAATAGACGAAGTACTGAGACATGCTAAATATTTCAGTGATGAGATTGAAGCAAAACAGCGAAAATTGAAAGAAAAGGCTATGTGGGCACAAGTTAAGTTAGGAGAGAGACCGGAAACTCAATTAGCAGAACAAGCAGGGTCAAGACAAAAATGTAATCCTGGGAAAGGTAAAGGAAATATCGAGGAAGCTGTGAAGAAATTTCCATGTCATAATTGCGGTAGGATAGGGCATTGGAAATCCGAGTGTAAATTTCCCCAGATTACTAACGATGAAAATGCATCATTGAATCCACAGGTGCAGAATGAGGCGAGTGGTCAACCGCAGCGACAGCAGCAGGTTGTAACACAACAATCGGGTGCCAAAACCACCTTTTTCCCAGAAGTATAGTAAGGAAACTGGATTCTACAACGAAGAACAGGTAAATAAACCGCCATGCGCTAGCGCTGCTTCGCAGTATTGGCTGCAACGCGATGAAAGCGATTCAGAGGAGGGTTATTGACTGTGCCGAAAGGAGGAAGAAGAGTGCGTACTTGGCGCAACTCTATAAGTAGACCAGACAGGCCCATTTGTAGATGGAAAAGTTAATAATGAAAATATTACTTTCCTAGTTGATACTGGTGCTACTCGATCAACTGTTATATCAGCTGATGTCAAGAATCTTCCTCTATCGGATGAAACGATCCAAGTAGTTGGTGTATCCAACAGACAGATTAAAACGTACCTTACAGAACCAGTGAAAGTTAGCATAGGGAAATTTTCTGAAATGTAACGTTTTGTCGTGTCCGACACCAGTCCTGTGAACTTGTTGAGTAGAGATTTATTGTGCAAGATGAACTGCACTCAATTTTGTACCCCAGATGGAATAGCATTTGAAACCCCAGATGATGATGTGCTGTATAAAATGACAATGGCAAACGGGGAGAAGGAGGTTACTGGAACCTATGCTGTATTTAACCCTGACGAACTACCTAAAGAATTAAAACAATCTGTTAAAGCAGAAGTCAGGGATTTCACTGGAGAAGACGTAGGATTAATGAGAAATATAGACCCAGTAAAAATAACAGTAAAAGAAGGAGTAAGTTATCCAAATGTCCCTCAATATAAATTGACACCTGAAATAATCGAAGGAGTTACTCCTGTGATTGAGAAAATGATTAAAAAAAAGGAATTTTAGGAGAAATAATGAGTAGTCCATGTAATTCACCAATAATGGGATTGAAAAAGCCTAGTGGGAAGTTCAGGATAGTACAAGATCTGAGAAAGATAAACAAAATTGTTGTACCATGCTGTTCCATTGTATCAAATCCATCTGTGATTTTATATCCGATTCCCCATGACGCAGAATGGTATACAGTGATTGATCTATGCCATGCTTTCTTTTCCATTCCATTGCACCATGACAGTCAGCACATTTTTGCATTCGTTTCGGTGAGCGTATTTTGGCATGGTGCCGAATACCACAGGGGTATACAGAAAGCCCCTCAATATTTAAACAGCTATTGAAGACGTCTTTGGAAAGTCTAGAAATGCCCGAAAATTCTGTACTAGTACAATACATCGATGACCTACTTGTGGCATCGAAAACCCGTGAAGCTTGTGAGGTAGACACGGTAGCCTTGCTGAATCATTTGGCAGATGGAGGACTAAAAGTGTCACCATCGAAATTACAATTTTGTAAGAAGGAAGTACAATATTTAGGACATAACATTGAAAAAGGACTGAGAAGGATAACCATAGACAGAATCAGGATCATAAAGAGAATGAGTCCAACCATGACCCAAAGAGAAGTGAGAATGTTTCTGGGAATGGTTGGATATTGTCGTCAATGGATTAGCAATTTTTCGTTGATCGCAAAACCTTTGGTACGACTGACAAGAAGTGATGTGAAAGATCCCATTGATTTGAACAAAGAGGAATTGGCAGCATTCAAAAGATTGAGAGATGGGTTGTGTGAAGAACCTGCATTGGGTATGCCTGATTATGAAAAAGAATTTGAGGTGTATTGCAGTGAGAGAAATGGATGTGCACTCTCTGTTCTAGTACAGAAGCATGGAAAACTGAGGAGACCAATCGCATATTTTTCATCAATGTTGGACCCAGTAGCTGTAGCCCTACCTGGGTGTTTGAAAGCAGTAGCTGCTACATGTCGAAGTTTGGAACAGAGTGAGGGAATTGTGATGGGATATCCTGTGAAAGTATTTGTACCTCATGATGTGGCTATCCTTTTAACAAGGAGTCGTACTCAGTATATGACACATAGTCGGCTGACTAAGTATGAAAAGGTCATATTAGGTGCAACAAATGTGAGTCTTGTAAGATGCGTGAATGTGGATCCTTAAACATTGTTGCCTGATGCAGAGAATGTTGAAGTAAGAGATGAAGTAGATCATGACTGTTTGGATGTACTTGATTTCTGTACAAAACCACGACCTGACATAAAAGATGAACCCTTACCAGAAAGTGATTATGTTTGTCGATGGATCTTGTTTGAGGACAGATGATGGAGTGTTGAGTGCAGCATATGCGGTATGTACAGTTGCAACAGTAATGGAAGCATCCTATTTGAAAGGAGTAAAATCAGCCCAAGTAGCTGAACTTGTTGGCTTGACGAGAGCATGCAAGATTGGGAAAGGTGTGAGAGTGACTGTTATAACTGATAGCCAGTATGACTATGGAGTCGTCCACGACTTCGGACAGATATGGCTGCAGAGAGGTTTCCTAACCTCCAGTGGAACTCCCATTAAGAATGCTGAAGTGGTTGGAAAGTTGCTTGAGGCGATACAGCTGCCTAGGCAATTGGCTGTTGTAAAATGTTCTGCCCCTAGTCGCAGTGGTGATTATATCGCCACTGGAAACAAATTTGCAAATGACATGGCGCAATACTGTGCACGAAATCAGAATTCAATCAATCGGGCTAAGGAAAAGGAAGTGATTTCTTGCTTTTCAATGTTTACTAACACTGTGGGAACATGGGAAGAAGTAAGACAATTGCAGGAAGAAGCAGGAGAGGAGGAAATAAAACAGTGGGTAAAAGCAGGATGTGCACCAAGAGAGAGATCATGTGTGGGTCTATCGAGATGGAAGACCAGTCATGCCTGATAGCATGATGTCTGCCATGGCACGGATGTATCATGGACCGAGACACATGGGGAGAGACGCTATGATCAGGTCCTTTAAGCAAACCTGGTATAATGCAAAATTCAGACTTGTAGCAGAAAGTCTTTGTCAGAGATGCCTAATATGTCAGCAATACAATCAAGGAAGAAAGACAGTAGTGAATCTAGGAACAATAGGTCGAGAAGGAGGGCCTTTTACCAGAATGCAAGTGGATTTCATTGAAATGCCTCCCTGTAATAGGTTGAGGTATGTCTTGGTTATGGTCTGTCTATTTTCCAGATGGGTAGAGGCATTTCCAACAAGAAGAAATGATGAGATGATAGTAGCAAAATTACTTTTGAGGGAATGTATCCCTAGATTTGGGTTCCCAGTGACAATTGAATCAGACCGAGGAGGACATTTTCATAATGAGATCCTAAAATTGATTAGTGAAGCATTGAATGTACGACAAAAACTACATTGTGCCTACCGACCAGAGGCTTCTGGTGTGGTGGAACAGATGAATGGTACTATCAAAAAACAGAATAGGGAAAATGTGTTTAGCCACGGGTATGAAATGGCCTGATGTCTTGCCTCTAGTACTCATGACTATTAGATCAATTCCAGACCGAACTACAGGGTTGAGTCCACATGAGATCATCATGGGGCGAGCCATGCGCCACGTGTTTATACCAGTCAACAAGCTGATGACTATAACTGATGATATGGTGTTGGAATACTGTAAAAGCCTGGCTGACGCAGTTCATTCTGTGTTTCATCAGGTTGGAGCGGATGCCACCACCCTTGAAAAGAAGCCAGCCCATGATCTAAGCCCAGGGGACTGGGTAAGGATAAAAGTCAACAGAAGAAGAAACTGTTTGGTTCCCAGGTTGGGAAAACCAAGACAAGTCATCTTGACCACAACAGCTGTAAAGTGTGCTGGATTGAAGAACTGGATCCATGCAAGTCATACTTTGAGAATTCCAAACCCAGTAGACAGCACAGAAAAGGAATATTTTAACGAATCAGAATCCAGTACTGAGTCAGATGACGGAGAGCCAAAAGACAAAGAAAACCCTGAAAGGGTGGAAACAGAACAGAGTTTAACTTTTGTCCCCAGAAGTAATTCCCTGAGGAGAAGGTTACAGATTTCTGATACCAGTTCAGACTCTGAGACAGAACAAAGAGCACAATCTTCCAGGGAAGAACAAAGAAAGAATAAAGAAAAGGACAGTGAAGAGACTATAAAAGAGATTCATGAGAAGGAAGTGCCAGATGAAAGATTGAGAGAAATTCCACCTGAAACAACACCTTTAGATGGACAGGTGCTAGATACAGAGAGAGAGGGAAAGATTATTGCGGAAGACCCCCGAGGAGGTGTAGGGAACTCCAACATCCAGTTAGAAGCAGGGACAAGTAGTCAGCAGGAAGATTGCGTGTCGGAGATTCGAGGAGGGACAGAAGTAGGGAAAACAAAAGAAGTGGTGGAAAAAGAAACTGTTGAGAGTAAAAAGCAAGTTGAAACAGAGTCAGAGGAAAGCAAAGATGAAGTACCTGAAGGTCGAGTTCTAAGAAAGAGAGCTTGGAGGACTGAAAAGAACGATAAAGGGAGTAAATTAAAAAGAGCTGCAAAAGACGATGTTTGGCCGAATAAAATAAAAAGATTGAGGTATCGACTGACACGAGTAAATTCACCAAGGGCTGAACAGGTGAATGAAGTGACAAGTCAGGAGAAATCAAAAGAAGAAGAAACAATTGTAGTTAAAGAAAGCAAAAGAACAAGGAAACCTAACCAGAAGTATAAATCACCAGAATGGACGTATGTGGCCCTGCCTGAAGTAAAAGAAGAGGCAGATAGCCAAGGAAATCCAGAGGTGGTTGTACCGGAAGTGGTTGAGGAAGACGAAGAATCGGAAATCCTGAGAGATATCTTGTCCGATATTGGAGAAGAAGCGGATGTTCAGGACCTTCTGTATACCGAAAATGAAGGAAAAGTGAAAGATGATGAAATGCCAAACTGAATGAGACAAGAAAACTATTGATGGAAAGACAATAAAATACTGAAAGACAAAAACTGGTAGAACCAAGTAGGTGCTTAGAGCCTTGGGTTAGAAAAACTAGTTGTGAAGTAGAAGAGGCTAAGAAAAAAGACACGGTCCATTTTAGCTAAGATGGCAAACATAGATAGTAGCCAAGGTAGACGTACATTTTTGAGGAGATGGTGTAAAATGTGTTGTTGTTGTACAGGATTATTAATGCTTGTATGGAGTATACGTGCTCTACTAATCTCCTTTAAAGTTACTATAGATACATTAGAAGGACATAGTGAAAACATAACTAATATAGGGAAGATTCAAAAGGTAGTTCCGACTAGAATAGATAAAAATTATTTACATAAAGACAGGAACAGGTAAATTATAGTATTATTTTTCAGATGTAGATACTATATTTTCACAAGCACCGTCAATTAACAAACTAAACAAGGTAAAACCTGCAAAGGTATTAGGTGAATATTTCTTAGAGACTAAAGAACTAACCTTAGAATACATATTTAGAAATAATTTGACTTGCAGTTTAAAGAAAGAAGACAAGACATTTTTAGACATGGTGGAAGAAAGGAGATTGAAAATGCAAAGAAAGGCTTCAGAAGGAAAGGTGGAGAAAACAGTCTGGGATGTAGAAATGGAAAAACACTTGAAAGGGGAAACAAGTCCAACTATGGCTTTAGATTGGCCTCAGAAAGGGAAATTGTGTATTAGAATGAATCAAACAGCATATGATAATTATTTTGTAGGGAATTGTGAGTGCCATGATACATACCGAATCATGGGTGGATGGGGATTTAAAGGTGGAAAAGATCCAGTTTTTCCAGGACTGGATTTCATTTGTGGGAACAGGGCATATGACCGTTTGCCAGACCATTGGTGTGGCACATGTTATGTTGGCCTGGTTTTTCCAAAGATTTTTCATATGTATAGAGGAGAAGATGGTGTACATAGTTTAGGTAGTTATTTAGCACGTAGTAAGAGAGAATCTTGAACAGAAATTGTGCGTGACATTTTTGGAGCACTGATACCCGCAGTGGGAATATCTCTGAATGCAAACAAAATTAGAAGACTTTCAACAGTAGTGGATCGCTTGTCAACAGGCACCCTTGATATATTATTGGCAAAAGAGGGTGGAGTCTGTGGAATGCTGACACTTCAACATTGTTGTACTTACATTCCTGACGAAAGTAAAGATTTGAAAATTTATATTAAAAATATTACAGAATTGCATGACGAAATTGCACCACTGGAGGTTGAAGGTGTTTGGGAAAAGATTGGAAAGAAATTATCAGCTATTAAAGATTTCGTAGTAAAACTAGGTAGTACATTTTTAGGTAAGATATTATTTCCATTAACATGTGATTTTCTTAGTATTAATTATTAGATTAGGATTTGTCGTAAAAAGGATAAAAATCAGAAAAGGTTAAAAAGAGAAAACTTAAGGAGAAGAGATAAGAAACAAGAAAGAGGATTTGAGGAAATCAAGGAGAGTATGTATAAAACAGCAAAAAGAGAAGAAACAGGGGAAACAAATATGAATAAAAACAAGAAATCACTTTGATATTCCGTAAAAGGGATACACAATTTTGTTGGTGTGGTGATATAATCACCAAAGGGGGGATTGCTGGAGCGGGTAGTACAAAATTTTGTATACCCCCCCCCCCCCCCATTCTGCATGTTTATATTAATCTGAATAATCAACTAATAGTAATGTTATTAATTTGTTTGAAGTGGAGACTTACCAATTATATTAACAAAAGAATTACATGTGGGATTTGCATTTTGCATGGCTAAACTAAGTGTATACTAATATATGTACGCATACTAATGGTAGAAAATTTAGAATATTGCATGATATATGTTGCTTTTGTGATGTAATTGTAAGTTGTGCATCACTGGATGAGTATAAACGCTTTGAATGTTGCTATTCTGCTAGATAATTACTTACACACAGGGGAATTAGTGAGGGTTTAACATTTTATTAGCCATTTCTATGTTTTAATTACGTTTTTGTGTTTGTTTTGCTTTAGTTGACCATTTGGACCTTCATTAAGATGGCTGACTGAGACGTACAACGTGACTACTGCTGTCTCACGAGGTTCTGGGTGAAGTGCGCATGCGCCACCGCCAGCAACAATGGCCTCGTCCTGACCCCAGGAGAAGATGTTCCCACCAAGGACACCCTGGGAGCTTCGCCAGGACCACAACAATAGACTGTCTTTCAAAACCGGAACCAGCAAGTGCGATGACTTAATCTTGCGGACTATGTGAGAACTTTACCGAATGACCCCAAATCCAGCAATGAGGACTGTCTAAAAATTCAATCTTGATACATTTTGACATTAGTTTCACTATCAAAGTAGGTAGAAAAAGCGAATTAGAAGTCTTTCTCCTTCTTTGAACGAACTTTCATTTTCCTGACGTTATGCTGACGGAGAGGACGGTGACACTGCTGGACAGCTGTAATCCTGAATCTTTGAGAGACTGAATTGCGGCCTGACTTTGATGAATTTAAAGATTTTCTACGACTTGACTGACTTAGGACGACTGATAGAGTATGTAAATATGATGTTCTGCGGTTTGGACGATGATTTTCTAACAATTTGCAATTTAATTAGATAAACAATGTTTTGATTAATTGATAAATGTGTTGTTGATTATTTGAAGAAACTAGAATAAGAGAAGAGTATAGATAAATGAATTGAATCACTAAATCATATATACAACTAACTGATTCATCACCCAATGAGGGGAATATCACAAGGTTGGAGGTAATAAAAGTATTTAATGCGCATTAGGGTTTAGGTGAAACAGATATTCCTTTCATGTCAGCGTTTGGAAACTTATCCCGCTAGGGAAGCAGATCAATGAAGTGTGAGTGTTGGTGTTATGGGCCCCACCAATGAATGTATTTGAGTGAATGTGTTATTGCGATATTTAGTCTGTGACGAAGGGGGAATTAGACTTTCTACGCTGCATCACTATCACATACTAGCACCGTGATAAATGTGTCGCACGAGTGAATTGCACTATCACGCTGCTGTGGGCTACAGATTTAATTTTGCGAAGTCCCATATTGCGTTTCTCGCTGTTCTTTTTCTTGGCTATGAAATGACAAATGAGGGTAGGGGTTTAGCACCCCATTTTTTTGAGAAATGTGCTCAATTGCAACCTCCATCTGCCCTTCGTCAGGACTTGCTTTTCTGACTATGCTCAGTATTTCAGACCTCTTTATGCTTTGATATACCCATCGTTTCAGCTTCTTCCTGGCTTCCGGAACCCACCGCGGTGTTGTGTACTTTACAGTCTGACTGGCTTGCTATGCAGTACTTACTGACTAGATTGAATGCTGCCAATCTGGTCATCTGGATTTTGCCCGGCACGATTGGTTCACTTATGTAACTTTTTATGAGGGTGACATAGTTCCAATCTCTTATAAATCACATCTGTATACTCCTAGAAGAATTGTGTTTTTCTTGTACTGAAAAAATTCTGACTACCATGCAGATGGCCATTCTAGAAGAACTCCCTTTTGCTAAAGGTAAACGCATTTTTGTCATTTCACCCGTGCCTGCCTTAGAGGTGGTTACGAAAGCTAGTGCTCCTAATGCTAAAGCTCTGCATCCTCGTTAGATTCAATGGGCTACGTCTTTGATGTCGACTGATGTCAGTTGTGTTTTTGACCCTTCTTTGAAAACGCCAGAATTTCTTCAATATGAACATGTTCACCCTCTTCCTTATTTGGTTCTTCCACTTGATCAGTACCAATGTATCGTTTACACTGATGGTTCGGCTCAACCGGCCATTGGTTCTAAGCAGACTTATTCAGCAGCTTGCGCTGTTGTTGCAGGTACAATGAAAGAGTTTTTCACTCTGCAGTGGTTCATACTCAGTCCCTCGGAGACTGCGCGGCCCATCTGGCCGAATAGAGAGCTCTCCTTTTGGCTCTCGAATATGCTGATCCTGAATTACCCACCCTTGTTGTGTGTGTGATTCTTTTTATTGTGTACAATTTTTCTATGGGAATTCGTTTGTTTTTTTGGAAACAAAATGATTGTCGGCATTCTAAAGGTAGCACGATAATGCATAAAACGCTTTTGGTTCAAGTGGCCGCTCTTAAAGAATGCCTGCCACTTTAACTTATCGTCCATACATTGGGACATCGTGTGGGAGTGCACGCTGTTGGAAATTCGATGCCTGGTGGAGCAGCCAAATCTGTAGTAGCCAAATCTGTAGTAGCCACAGTTACTTGTTCTATGACTAAAATAGGCAATGACATTTTAGTAGCTTTTGCCGCTTGTAGGGAGGGTACTCCGTTTCCTATGGGGTTTCCTTCACAATACACTTATCAATTAACTACTGACAAAGTTCCTTTTATGTCCATTCCTGAGGTTGGCGATCACTTGATTCCAAGCCTTGACCGCAGACAGTCTCTTATAGTGGTCTCCCATGAAGGCATGGCTTCAGCTCACACAGGAGGAGTGGCTACTGTTTCTCTTTTACAACAACACTATTGGTGGTGCGGTTTATACCCACAAACTCGCACATATATCCTTTTGGATGCATTATCTTGATCATTGCGGGCCTCTTGTGTCTGTTAATGCTTTCAAATACATTTTGGTTGGTGAGGATTTTTGCCCTATGTTCCTTTGAGTTTGGCCACAGCGTTCTGTTGAGTTTGGCCACAGCGTTCTGTTGACACTCATACTGTTATAAATGTTTGCATGTCTTTATCTGAACATATGCCTGTGGCGCTTTCCATTCAGACCAGGGTCTGGCTTTTGCCTCTAAGGCTTACCTGGATTGGATGACATCCGTGGGAGTACAGGTGCATTTCTTGTCTCAATATAGGCCCGAGGGCAATTCTGTTGTGGAGCGGATAAGCCGTGACTTAAAGCAATCTTTAACAGCAAGGGCATACTATTTTAAATTGGTTTCCACTTTTTTAAACTAAATATATGCTTACTCAGGCCAAGTTAATATATGCATCCCGCCTTATTGATAACTTAGCCCTGAAGGGATATGATTATTGGAAAGACAATATTGAATTGAAATCAGTATCGGGCACTAAGTCTTGGCAAGGCCAAGATACAGAATCTCTATTCCGTGCATGTCTGCTACCTACACAGATCATTTTTCTTAACCACACAGTCCAACAGACTGCTTGTTTGGAGTTGGCTAAGATTAAAGAAATTAATACTCCCATGATTCCATCCTTAGCCCTTTTTGAAAATTGGCAGTCTTATGTAAATTCTACTGAAGATCAACTAAATTATGTGATAAGAAATGGTCCATTTATTTCTTCTATGACCTAGGTGGGCTTTGTGGCCGACAGACATGAATGCTTGTCATTCTCGTTTCATGAACACTACTTCAGGATTCACATTAAATAGACCTGATCCACGTTACCCACAGACACCACATTCTAACACTGTTTCAACTTATTCTGTAGGTATATTTTGTCAGCAATGTTTAAAACATTCCACATTGTCTGCCATGAAGCGACATCTTTGTCTCCTATCAGAAAACATACACCTTTCTGATTTCCTTTTGGGTCCAAAATCCCCTCGTTCGAAAGGATTTGTTTATGCTGCGTATAATGAATTTTGGAAATTGTCGCGAATTGAGGATGCTGTACGCTTAGGCAAAATTGATCAGGATAATTGAGATAAAGTGCTTGCTGTTGATAGCAGTATTCATACATTATCATCTTGTATTTATACTTTAGATAATATTGTGTCTTCTGTTATTGATATTGTACAAAATGAAGTGTCTACCCTGTATCATCGTCAGTATCAACTTATATCAGATATGCAATTTGGTTGGACACTGCAAACACGTTCCTTGGCATTTTCCAAATTGTAGCGCTTTGTTCTTACCATTCAATTTAACACCCCAAAATATATTAATGGCTATGAAAGACGCTAGTTACACTATGCTACATATAGAGAAACGTGAACAACTTCCCTTCATGGTAGCGGAAACTCTTTCCACAGTTTGGTTAATATACAGTGTAATCTCGTTGCCCATCTCAATGTTTCAGTTCACTTCCTGCATGAAACAATTCCCTGTAGGTAAATATGAACCTCTTGGGAGCAGTTATATACATGAGTTATTGTACCTGCCTTTTATATATCGTTGTCAGCGAGCTGAAAGTGAAATTCTTCTCACAGGGGAAGAATGTGACTCATCTGCTGGTCATTCCCTTGTGTGTCAACAAGTAAAAATCCATGGTGCTTGTAATGTTTCTACCCCCAATTTGGCTTGTTATTTGAACGTAACTCCTATTCCTGCAATTATTCCCACTCTCACATTGCTTTTGAATGGCAGTAATCTTGTTCTTAATGATCAGGACTGTTGTTGTCTGCGGGTGGGAATTCTGTATGTGATGTCTGGTTTCCCAGTTAGTTACGTGTTGCAACAACGTCCTCAATTAGGCCACAAGATAAATGAGCCAGACAGAACCTATTTTATGAGGGCCACTATGGGTGAAGGAGAAATACCCCTGTTGTGGATGTAGGTTCTGCTTCCTAATAAGCACTATGACGTTCATGGAGTTAGGTCTAAAGGTTCCTTGGACTATAAATCGGCATACTATGTGCAACTCAGAAAATGTTATCTACTTGATCCAGTGTCTATGTAATCTTCTTTATGGGGGAATGACCATAAGAAAAGTAAAAATAAGAATATCTGAGAATAGAAGCAATATTCGATGTAAAAATAATATTACAAAATTGACCATGCATTTTTGGGAAAACTCATGCTAAAGACCATTTAAAGTGGACAGTTCTGGCTAAACTTAACTTACAAGGTAGCACAACAAAAATGTAAATCTACTGATTAAGTGTGAACAACGCTGGTTATACAGATTGGGGAGCCATTTGAGAGGCCTAAATGATGAAATCCCATGGCACGGGGAGGTTCGACTAGTTAGGTGGGGAGGGCGCAGGTATCAAGTTAATTGGATGGTGGGATTCCAGAGGAACTGTCAATTCAATATCCTGTCTCTGTATTGTAGTATGTGTATCTTATTGAACGTAACCCAAAGTTAGTTCAAAATTATGTTCATGAATGCTGACTATTGCTTTAATAAAAAGAATTTAAAAAGAAAAAAAAAAAGACATGAGAAACACCGCCCCAGGGTTGGGATGCTATTGTATTGCCTGAGGAAACCTCCTTTGAGATTATTAAGATGTTGGGCTTTGGGTCTTCACCACGTTTATACTACCAGAAGACACAATTAGTAATAAATAAAAGACTTAAGTGGGCAACCTGGGCAGTATTGAGACTTGCGTCTCATAGTTGTAAGAAAAGGAGTGTTTTCAGATCCATATGATGTAGAATTCTGAATAAGAAGAGAGATGCGTTCATATAGATATTTATGTACTTTTAACTGCAATTTTCTCAGGAACTACTGAACAGATTGACACCATATATGCAAAAGGCACATGCCTGACCTGAGGACTACCTCTTTGCCAAATTTCAAGTAATTCTGTTCAGCCGTTCGGGCTGTACCTTCGACTAAAGGTCCTATGGGAAAATGCATGGGGAAAACGCGTTTTGGGACCCCCCTTTTTTCTCAGCCCCCGCTTGACGAATCACCCCGAGACTTTAGGGTAGGAGCTGAGCGTAGCGCCCCATTAGTTTTGAAAAATTTGCGAGGATTCGTCAACCGGCGCCAAAGTTATTCAAAATATAATTTTTAGATTTCCTATGGGAACTTGGTCCTAACTTTAACTATCTACTGGCGACTGCCAGTAGATAATAAATATATATATATATATATATATATATATATGTGTGTGTGTGTGTGTGTGAATAGTGTGGGATAGGTTTGTGATCTATCCTTTAATTCTTTGATTCTCTATTTGTTTGACTACCGGGCGAAGCCCACATGGCCTCCCTGGGTTAAAAAAAAACTACCAAGACAACTGGGTAGGATTGAAAATGTTATTTTATTTTTTTAATTTAAGAAATAAAAAAATCACCACCTTTTGTGCTGTGTATCGATTGGTTTGCAGTGCTTTCTTTCATGTTTTAAAAAAAAAAAAAAAAAAAATCTGTATTACAAGTATATCAGACTGAGCGAAGCCTTTTTTAACAATTTAACAGTGATGGAGTGTCAGTTTCTTTTTGAAAGTTGTCCCCTTTGTTTAACAATTGCTACTTCTGTTCCCCTGTAGAGATTACTCCAGCGTCTCATACCAGGAGTGTAAAATATGTTTTTGCTCCCTGCCACTACTTAACCCCTTCAGTGCCCATGACGAGCTGGACTCGTCATGGGCCGCGGTTGCGCTGTGCCCATGACGAGTCCAGCTCGTCATAGACCCCGTTCGCTAATGCAACGGCCGGCACAGGGCGGGGAAAGGGGCGGGCACTGAAGGGGTTAAACACTAGACAACTGACAGTGGACCGTGGTCCCAAACAGGATGACAATAGGGATCTGAAAGTACTGAATAAGGTCTTTAACACGTATGGGCGTAAAAATTCAGCCGAAGCATGTTGAAGATTTAGAGATGGTAGGGTGATAATTGTCCCACTGACCATTCAGACGTTGATATTTTTATTTTTTTATTCTGTCAAAGAGAACCCACAAATAAAATCAATTATTTGGAAATCACTTTAGTTAGTTGTAACCATACTAGTGTTCTGATCCCTGAAATGTACTAGAGCCCAGTTTCTTTAGGGGCGCCACCATGGTACGCACATCTGAACCTTAGGTGTTACAGCATATCCCATGATGAAGCATGCCACGAAAGTGAATGAGGGCTTTGCTTACTAAGTAGTGGGATACCTCACAGAAGGTATCAAGAATAATCTTCATCAATCTCTTTTGTGTGTTATGTCAGGAATTTCTAAAGCGTGCGTATACCCGAGGGCATCTTGCCGCTATCTGAGGGGCAGGCTAGAGGCAGTTTCAGAAGTTAAATAGCCAGGTTTTTATCTCCTTCCTAAATGCCGTTAAAGAAGGGATTGTTCTAATATGCAATGGCAGGGTGTTCCAAAGTATGGTCGTGCTGAAGATACTGCTTCTGCCACCCCATTGCATCTTTTTAAATTTGGACACTTCTAAGAAGTTAGCTTTTGGAGACCGGAGTTCTCTGTTGGGCATATATCGTTTAAAGGCCGATCTAAGACAGTCCGGCCTGTATTATGCATTCCTTTATGAGCAAGACCTAGGGCTTTAAATTTAGCACGGCTGCGCATAGGCAGCCAGTGTAGCTTGCAAAGTCTCTGGGAGATCGAAGGAAACTCAGGAAGTTTTAGGATCATTCTAGCCACTGAGATTTGAACCGACTGTAGTCGTCTCCTGTGTTTTTTCTAAAAAGTTTAGATGGAGACATTTGAATAGGACTAGTGCAATAATCAGGGTTTTCCTATGGCGGACGGGATGAATGGCAGGATCTTCCTGATCAGTTTTAATATGTAGTAAGCTGAGGAGGTTATAGCTGATACTTGGGCACTCATATTGAGGTTGTCGTCAATAATGACTCCTAAATTCTTAGCTTTAGTTACACGAAGGGGAGGGTGAGGCAGATTCTCCGGCCACCAGTTAAGGGACTAAGCTGGGGAGGGGTTCCCGAATTTTTTTTATCTCGGTTTTACCTGAATTAAGTTTCAGGCAATGTCTACTCATCCAGCCACTAACCACCTTAATGCAGTTTTGGCATCTTGGAGGGCCCAACGTATCATTGTTGACAGCAGCAATTATCAATTGGATATCATCGGCATAGGATGTTACCTCCAAGTAGAAGCTTTTGACAAGAGGTGACAGTTTGGCTACATAAACATTAAAGAGCGTTGGGCTCAGGGATGACCCCTGAGGGACTCCACAAGGTAAGGAAAAGGGTGTAGAATTAAATTTCCCTAGAGCTACTATTTGTATTCGATCTCTGAGGAAAGAGGTGAGTAAATCCAGAGCAATACCTATCACTCCTATTTCCTGTGTGTGATTCTGTTAATACTTGGTTGTAGAATTAAATTACAAATAAACACATGACTAAAATGTTAACTGCCATGTTAACATGATTAAAAATATCAACCTACTGTGTTAACCTATTTAATAAAACCTAATTTGTTATTATCAGACCTTTCATTGGACATTCACAAATGTTGAGGAGGATTGAAGAATTCTGGTTTACTCATCTTTTTATGTTTATCTATTTTCAGAAAATGTATTTAAAAAAATTTGTTTTGTGTTTAGAATGGCACCAATATGATGACATTGTTTGTGTAAAGCCGGAGAAAGGCCCTCTGAAGAAATTTTTGGCTTACGCTGGATGGGACGATAAAAAGCGTAGTGTCCTAAAAGGGAAGGAGATAGCTGGTGAAATCATGCTCGACAGCATCTTCAACATCCTCACCAGCTTGGACTCCACCAACTTGAACAGCTTCCTCTTTCAGCTTCAACACTTCTATCATGTATCATGCAACCCAATGGTGCATGAGAATGAACCAAAGAAGTGGACGTCTCTGCAGTTTGGCCAAACACAGGTGCTTTTTGTTCCCTACTTCTCTGTATGATAGTGATTGCTAAAGGAATCTCCACTTGCTTGTATCCCTCTTAAATTATGTTGTATGTTTTATGTAAGTATGGGTAAACTTTTTTTATTTATATACTGATAATGAGTATGTTTATATAAACCTTTCTATTGCATATTTTGCTCCTTTGTAGCCCCACACATAACATGGTGTGATTTCCAGATTACATAATTTGTTGTTTTGGTTTGACATTTGCCCCCAAATGCAGGCCGCCTGGTGCTAAATACTCTATGAAGCCTTGAGATATTCACATTGTGAAGCCTTTCCTGTCTTGCGTTTTCAATCATCTACTGAAATTTGTACTTGTTGAGGACCCAGATGATATTCCTTTTGTGATGATGAAAAAGGATCCTTTTGTCTCCGTGATTCAAGGAATGCCCTCCGAGTGGCAGGTCCTTAATTCTTGGAAAGGGGGCACCATTCTCCCTATCCATAATCAATGTCCAAGGGCACCACCCCAAAACTAATATGGGTTGCCAAGGGTGCACTGTTCCCCATAAAGCAATCTGGTTTCTAGTTCCAATGTTATGTCTTGGATAACTTAGCTGTGGTGTATACTCTTTTGGATAAATATAACATTATTAAGCAGCATCCAGGTTATGCTGCCCTTATTAATTTTTCAACTGCATTAACCAACCAACTCTTCGGTGTAAATTGGACACTTTTGGCATCCTTGTACTTCCCCACAAATGGATAGGTGGTGCAGGGTAATATTGGGATCAGGCAAAGGATTGACTGCTTGCATTACCATACAGGATTAGCTAAAGCAGGGGTGACGTTTAGCACCGGTCTTTATTCCCTTGGGATATGTATGATTTTCCTCTGATGTTCTATGGTATTTGAAAGCTTGCTTCAAGCTTGGGTAATTAAATGTGCTATTCTCTGTTGTATACAGATAATACGCATGTTTGACCTAACACCAGTTGGCCTCCAGTAAGTAGGGTCTTGGTACCTTGGAATCTTATGCATGCAGCCACTTTCTAAAAGTGAATACTGGCAAAAGCAAAGTTGTAGTTAACTCCTAAGATCAAAGGTTTGAGCAGCAACATAGCTGGAGAATGGATAATAAGAAAATAGATAATGTTATCCACTTCTTCTATCTTGATATGGTTCTTACTCAGAATAGTTCTGTAAATCTCCACATCTAGGAATAGAGTGCACAAGTAACAACATATGTGAGGATTTACAAAAGGTTTATAGTGCAATGGGAAAGAGGTAGTTTCTCTTATGTTGGAACTCTATGAGTAATGTACCTCCAGCTCTTATGTATGCTGTTAAATTCTTTGTTTTCAATAACCTTCTTTTTAAATAAAATAGAGGGAACTGTTTTAAACAGATTGACTCTGAAGAGCTTTCCTGTTAAATCTTAGTGCCGAGAGGATGGTCTAACAAGTTCCTACCGTAAGGTCTTTAGGCAATGGCTTGTTGAGACTTTCTTGATTTATACGTCTGCTATTGATTCATTGGCAAATTTGGTAAGATATGAAGTATTTTGTTGATCAGGCCACTTGTTTAGATTTCCAAGAAGTTTAAAGTTTGCGCTCGGTCAGTTAAATATCCTTTTTTCAGGTATATTGGAACGTCCTAATATTCAGATGAAGTTTAAAATTAAGTATGCATTGGCTTGAGCTACTTTTCTATGTGATATTGCCCCTTGCTCAAGGCTTAAATCATTAAAAAACAAGCATTGGCATAGCCAATAGGTCTCGCCTTTGGGACCTTATAAGGATTTAGTTATGCAGCAAAATATCATTGGTACAACAGCATCAACTGTTGCATGGCTAATCACTTATAAGGTCCCACAGGTGAAACCTATTGGCTATGCCAATGCTGGTTTGTTTTCTTGTGGTTGAACGTTTCGGAATGAACCATGATGGAATTGGAAACTCCTGTGGGACCAAAGGCCACGAAGCTGCTAAGTTAATGGCTTCTCACATTACCGCAAACACCAACCCTTTCTCCTGGTCAGCCTGCAGCCGGGACTACATAACCAGCTTTCTAGAGTAGGTGTTGCTGCAGAAACCTGACCCGCTCCATAGCTTAGCACTCTGCGGCCTAAGTAGTCACAGGAGATGTGGGGTGATTCTAGAATATCAGGCCGCAGCTCCCGTAGAGGCCTGGCGCATTCCTTCAGAATTCCAAGCCAAAAGCAATTAGTACTTTAAGTGGTGTGATGATGACACGGGCGTTCTGTGCATTTGGCGCGCTGCGCAGATACTCTAGTGAACCTCTGCTGAATGCATTTCCCCTTCTAGGGATGCGAAGGTCACCAACTAAAGAAGACGCCACTCAATTAGTTGTCCACATGCTATTATTATATATATATTTTTTTTTTACTGAGGTTGAAAATGCGAAGTATCTAATGATTTTTCAAAAGCTACAGCTAAACGTAAACTCTGGAGAAAGTATAAAATAAGTGGCCTTTAACAAAGAGAGCTTTAGGATGTCAGACAAGGGGCAGTGTAGATTGAATTTAATCGTAGTTTTGGGTCAGTTGTTCATATAATATTTCTGCCTGGAGTGCCACTGTCAGGCAGTGTAGATTGAAACAGCGTCACTTGTTTTTGTGGGGAAACCGCGGGATGCTGTCAGTAGAGACCACAGGTTGAATTGATAAACTTTCTGTTGCCAGGCAAATCCTTTGTAATATGATTTTTTAAGTTTTTATGTTACCAGTATCAAATTGATGCCGGATGTGCTGTGCGAAGCTGACTACAGCCAACATGTAATGCAATAAAGGCATGTTTGAGGCATATGAGCTGCAGATCACACACTAATCATAGATTGCCATCTTGTTTTGCCCTTGTTTTTGTCTTGGAAAAGTCTTTGGAAGTCACGAGATATGTGACTCCTCCTTTGGATGATAGTGCGCATGGGCATCAGCTCCATCTTGAGATTGTTTTTTTCCGCCATCGGGCTCGGATGTGTTTCTCGCGCTCCAGTTCGGAACCGTCACCGATTCCACTTGTTTTCGATCGCGATCCCTAGTCGTCGCGCATCTCTTCAACATCGAAGTCCTCGATTCCGGTTGTTGACGAAGGCCTTCGGGCCTACCTGGGCCTTGTTATCTGGCTCATGGAAAGGACGCCATTCAAGAAATGTCCTCAACGTGGGTCGAAATTTCCCCACACCGATGTGCATGAGGTGTGCAACCTCGGCTTGTCCCTGGAGCATGAGGCCAGAGACTGTGTGGCTTGTGTCTCTTTCCACTCGAAGAAGACCATTTGAGATCGTCGAGCCAGGAGAACAATGGCTCGCTTGTCGGCGCCCATCCCCGATGACATCTTCCCGGAGGGCGTCGATGTACCAGAACAGCAGCGCATCGAAGAAGGTCCCATCAGCGCCTCCGAAGCCGATGACTCCGACCTCGAGTACATCACTCCTGGGCGGCGGGTCGTAAGTAGAGACGTCGAGCCTGACCCCCCCCCTACACCATCGAAAAAGGCTTCAGTCACACCCTCGGGCCCTGGTGCACTCTCAGAGACTGCTTCCCATGCCCCGCCCTCGGGCCCGGCATATAAGCCTACTAAGCCTTCAGGCGACTTGGGCTCGAGTCTGTCTACCATCGGTACTGAGCGGACCCCAGCACCGAAGAAGAAACCGCCCTCCTCCTCCGTGCTGATCACTGCCTCCACATCCAAGCACTCTGCACCGAAATCTACAGGCACCACCCCATCGACTCTGAAAAAACACTCGGAGCCGAGCAAAAAGCCGATCCCTAAAGCTTCGGATTCACACCCTTCGGAGCCGAAAAAAGCCTCGGATCCGAAAAAACACTCTTCCACAAGCAGCCACAGAGACTGTAAAACATTACAGTTCCAAGCCAAAGGAGCACAAAACCATTCCAGAGTCAGTGCCGCGCAAGTCTTACAAACCGAAACGGTCGGCGCCGAAAGACCAGCCTCTATCAGAAGAGCTATTTAAACCAGACTGTAAACAGACAAATCTTCTAAAAGACCCAAAAACTGGTCAGCTGACTTTAAGTACAAAGAAGAGACCATTGGATACGCCTGTACCGGCTCCACCACCTAAAAAAAGGGACATTGCAACATTTCCCCTCAGGGTCCCTTCTCCACCACCTCCTCCCCTGCCTCCTCCCCCACCTCACCATTCTCCTACACCATCTCCTCCACCAATGGATGATGATGATGACACCTCCGATGACACGGGAGGGGTGCGGATGATGAGACACTAGGGGATACACCTTATTCTCCTGACCCCTGGGACGATTATAGTACGCCAGACGTCCCTAATGTTCCACAGGATGACATCTACCCCTCCAGGCCTTCCCCTCCTGATGACATAGTGGGTTTTCATCAGCTTCTACACAGAGCTGCCCAATACCACAGGGTTGACTTGCATCCTGACCCTGTGGAAGAGGATTTCCTTATGGACACCTTTGATAACCCACAAAGGTCCACCACTATTCTGCCCATGCTAAAAGGAGTTACCAAGCATGCACCTGAGGTATTTAAAGATCCTGTCAGGGCTAGGGTTATTTAACCCCAGGATCGAGAAAAAATACAAGGCTGCTCCAGCAGACCCAGCATACGTTAAGGGCTCTGTACCACTAGACTCCCTTGTAGTCTCCATTGCTAGAAAGAGGGCCAACTCTCAGACATCAAGGGACGCTCCACCCCTGATAAAGATTCCAAACTCTTAGATGCCTCTGGCAAAAGAACCTATTCACAGGCAGCTAACATATGGCGTATCGCCGACACTCAAGCGCTGTTAGCCAGGTACGATAGGGCACATTACGACCAGCTTGAAACCCTATTGCAACACCTCCCGGACAAATAGAAGGTTAAAGCCAATCACCTTATACAAGAGGGGAAACTCATCACCAACACAACCATTTGTTGCGCGCTGGACGTGGCAGATACCGCCTCCAGAGCTGTCAACACAAGTGTTCTCCTGCGTAGACATGCCTGGCTACGCATTTCAGAGTTCAAACCTGAAGTACAAAGTTCCATCTTAAACCAACCATTCGATCAGGAACACTTTTTTGACCCTAATTTTCATTCATCCCTTGAAAAGATGAAGAAGGACACGGACACAGCTAAAGCAATGGGAGCCTTGCATTCGCAAGCTCCCAGACGTTCCTTTCGTCGTCCCTCTTACAAGGGCACCTCCAGAGGCTACTCCTCTGACAACCCCTCCACCTCTTATAAGACTCCCACCCAGTCTACATTCACCAGAGGTTACCAGAGAGGAGGCTACAGAGGCAACAAAAACAAAGGTAGAGGCAAGACCAACAACACCCGCTCTACCTCCACCCCTACCCAATGACTTCCCACCGTTCCCCCGGCCCATTCCACTCCAGTCGGGGGACGATTACAACAGTTACTGCCTGTTTGGACCAACATCACCACAGACAGGTGAGTGAGACAAATCATTCAATCGGGCTACTGTCTATAACTCACCTCTACCCCCCCAAACATACCACCCAAACAGCGCCCAATGTCGTTAGAACATTTATCACTGCTCAAGCAGGAAGTCATCTTCCTCCTAGAAAAGAGTGCAATAGAACCAGTTCCCCTGCACCAACAAAACACAGGAGTTTACTCTCTATATTCTCATACCAAAAAAGGACGGCTCTCTGAGACCTATTCTGGACCTCAGATCACTAAACCTCTACATACAGTCAGACCATTTTCACATGGTCACACTTCAGCAGGTCCTTCCTCTTCTTTCACAAGGCTACTTCCTTGCCACTCTAGATCTCTAAGACTCCGACTTCCATATTCCCATTCGCACATCTCACAGGAAATCTCAGGTTCGTAGTGGACGGTCAACACTACCAATTCAAAGTACTCCCTTTTGGAGTCACCACAGCACCCCGGGTATTCACCAAGTGCCTGGCGGTAGTGGCAGCTCATCTAAGAAGATAGCACATTAACGTCTTCCCATATCCAGACGACTGGCTCATAAAAGCCAGCTCATACAGTCAGTGTGTACACCACACTCACGCCACTACTCCATGACTTGGGGTTTACAGTAAACCACGCAAAGTCTCATCTACAACCGTCCCACATACACCAGTATCTAGGTGCCACAAGAGACACCTCAAAAGCTCTCGCTTATCCCAGTCCAGCCAGGATAGCAAGCCCTCATAACCAAATTTCAGTCTCCACACTCTCTTCCAGCTCGCGTGTTCATGCAACTCATAGGGATGATGGCCTCTTGCATATTCATAGTGCCTCATGCAAGAGTCCAGAAGCGTCCTCTCCAAGAGTGCCTAGCACGACAATGGAACCAGGCTCAAGGTCACTTAACAGATCTAGTGTTGGTAGACGGTCGCACTCGCCGCTTTCTGCAGTGGTGGAACACCGAAAACCTTTCCAAAGGGCGCCCGTTCCTAGAGCCAGTTCCACAGATTGTCCTGACAGCGGACACATCGCTCTCCGGCTGGGGAGCTCATCTTTTACATCCCACCATGCACAGCAGGTGGACTCCTCAACAGAAATTACTCCACATCAACCACCTGGAGTTACTAACCATATTCCTAGCCCTAAAAGCATTCCAAAAGCAAATATCAGGCAAGGCTGTCCTAGTCCACACGGACAACATGACAGCCATGTACAACATACAGAAACAAGGCGGGACACATTCTCTACAGCTCTCTCATCTAGCATAAAGCATATGAAGATGGGCTGTACCGCAGAACATTTTTCTCCTAGCCCAACTTGTCCCGGGAGTCAAAAACAACAAAGCCGGTCTGTTAAGCCGTCAAACGCAACATATTCATGAGTGGGAACTTCATCCGCAAGTTCTTCAACCATTTTTTTCAAATATGGGGCCAACCACATATAGACCTTTGCCACACACGAAAACGCCAAATGCCCAAGCTTCGCCGCCAGATTCCCACACCCATTGTCCAAAGGCAATGCGATATGGATAAATTGGTCAGGCAGATTTGCGTACGCTTTTCCGCCTCTCCCACTCATTCCATTGGTGGTGCGAAAGCTACAGCAACACTCACCTACTCTCATTCTAGTTGCTCCAACTTGGGCCAGACAACTGTGGTACACCACATTACTGGAACTCTCTGTGGTTCTGCACCAAAAACTGCACCTCTCCCCACGCCTCTTAACCCAGAACCATGGAGAGATCAGACACCCGGACCCAGCTCAGCTCCAACTTGCGATCTGGCTCCTGAGGTCTTAGAATTTGGTTACCTTAACCTTCCCCCTGACTGTATGAACGTTATTAAGGAGGCTAGACGTCCCACCACTAGAGCCTGCAATGCAGCCAAGTGGAAAAGATTCGGTGTTTATATGGTCATAACAACACCATCAATCCCCTAGATGTGTCTATCCAACACATCATAGGTTACCTACTACATCTCCAAAGGTGTAACTTGGCTTATACATCTATTAGGTTGCACCTCGCTGCTTACAAAATAGGCAACATTTATCACTTTTCAGAGTACCTGCCATCAAAGCATTTATGGAAGGCTTTAAAAGAATAATTCCTCCCAGAGTACCACCCTCGGCTGTGTGGACTTTAAACATAGTTCTCACAAGACTAATGGGTCCTCCGTTTGAACCTCTACATAAATGTGAGCTACAGTTTTTAACATGGAAAGATACTTTCCTAGTGGCCATTACTTCTCTTAGAAGAGTTAGTGAGTTACAAGCACTAACTATCCAGGAACCTTTCTTGCAAATCCATCATAATAAGGTTGTTCTACGAACTAATCCTAAATTCCTTCCAAAAGTCATTTCTCCCTTCCACCTCAGTCTGTGGAGTTTCCCGTATTTTCTTGCAACCCCAGACAGTAGCAGAAAGAGCTCTTCACACTCTGGATGTCAAAAGAGCACTGCTTTATTACATTAAGAGAACAAACCTTTTCGCAAGACAAAACAACTTTTTGTATCCTTCTCACCACCATATAAAGGCAACCCCATATCAAAATCTGGGATAGCATGGTGGATTGTCAAATGCATACAGATTTGCTATCACAAAGCTAAACGAACATTGTCAGTTCCCCCTAAAACCCACTCTACCCAAAACATAGGGCCTTCAATGGCATTTTTAGGGAACATTCCCTTACATGACATCTGCAAACCAGCTACATGGTCTACACCGCACACATTCACAAAGCACTCTTGTGTAGATGTGCAAACAAAACAGCAAGCTAGTGTGGGCCAGGTTGTATTCAAAACATTATTTCAAACTACTGCAACAGATACTGGTGGTCGCCGCTAAGGAGGAGTACTGCTATACAATCTATGCTTAGTGTGTGATCTGCTGCTCATATGCCTCGAACGGAAAATGCTACTTACCAGTTTGCATCTGTTCTTGGCATGTAGAGCTGCAGATCCACACACGCCCACCCACCTCCCCGGCTACCTTTATCTGTTCCAGTATTATCTTAATTAGATACAGCATACTTGTGCATCTTTTCTGTTTCTCACAAAACTCCATCATTTCCCTGCTGGCGAAAAACAATCTGAAGATGGAGACGATGCCCATGCACACTATCATCCAAAGGAGGAGTCCCCTATCTCGTGACTTTCAAAGACTTTTCCAAGACAAAAACAAGTGCAAACATCTGGGCCCAACACCAGATGGCGATCTATGCTTAGTGTGTGGATCTGCAGCTCTACATGCCAAGAACAGATGCATACTGGTAAGTAGCATTTTCCTTTAGACGCGTAATTATTTGATAAATATATATCACCAACTGTAAAATATGACACTTGACAGGAGGCAAGCATTAAACCTACCTAGATAATGCTGATGCCTACATTACCACCTACGGCAAATGCATTACTTGGAGAATAGTTATTTTGCAGATTTGAAAAAAAGCAATGTTATTTATCATTTTGCAGTGACATGTCCTGCAATGTTTTCATGTTTTTTGAGATGAAGGAACTTGCCTTTGAAATTTATTATAGGTAGAACACGGGAATGTATCTGTATGAATATGTGTTTATCCTATGTAATTGTTGTATAAATGATTTGACTCATGGAATATTTCTCTGTTCCATGTTAAAATGCGGCTGATTACTGTTGTCTAAGTAGATGACTGAAGACTGAAAACGCATTTTTTTTTATTATGGCCCTGCCACGTTGTTCTATTGTTTTTAAAAATAAAAAAAATATATATATATATATATATATATATATATATATATATATATATATATATATATAGATATATATATATATATATATATATATATAGATATATATATATATATATAGATATAGATATATATATATATATATATATATATATATATAGATATATATATATAGATAGTAATGTGGTCCTATGGGGGGAAAAAAGGAATATAAAGAAGAGGCGTACCACCATTTGAACAATGTGGAATGTTACCGTAGGGTTCCTAGAACATTGATTGCTAACACACTCAAGCAATACAAAGACGATGTACAGGCTTGGCACAGAGAGGGCTTACTTACCAAAGAGGAGGTGAAATTTTTGCACAAAGAGCACCCGGTCTTACCAAGCATTTATTTCATCCCCAAAGTGCATAAGGGGGTCATGCCAATCCCGGGACGCCCTATAGTATCAGCAATCAATGGCATGTTTGAAAACATCTCTAAATATATTGACTTTTTCCTCCAAGAGTTGGTGGTGAACTTGCCAAGTTACATACGGGACACTATGGACTTTCTACACAAACTAACTTTACCATCTGATGTTATTTTAATAACTATGGACATCACAGCACTGTACACCAGTATAGCCCATGATGATGGTCTGCGTGCTGTAGAATACTTTCTGGGTAAAAGAAATATGGAGTTCTACAAACATAACACCATGTTAGTCAGTATGATCCGCATTTGTTTAAATAATAACTTGTTTCTTTTTAACAATGAGGCATTTCAACAATTGAGGGGCGTGGCCATGGGGGCATGTTTCTCTCCCAGCGATGCATGTTTACATGTAGGCTGGTGGGAGAGACATGTCCTCATGGTCCGTCATGCGGAATCATGGTCCACTAGAGTGATATCATGGTGGCGTTATATTGACGATATTTTCGTCATTTGGAAGGGCACTGAACAGGAGGCGTTGAGTTTTGTAAATGATATCAATGACAATGATTTGAATCTGAAATTTACTGCTGAGATTAGCTCTAATGTTGTTAATTTCCTGGATGTGACGGTTAATTTCAAGGATGGCAAATTGGAAACCAGTCTATATCGCAAAAGCACATCTGGGAATACAGTGTTACATGCCGGTAGTTTCCACCCACAACATACAATTAAGAGTATTCCCTATGGGGAATTTTTGCGTATCCACAGAGCGTGTAGTACCACAGCAGCGCGTGATAAGCATCAGCTAGATGCCAAGAACAGACTATCAGCGCGTGGGTATGATGAGAAAAGCTTAATTAGAGCCATGAATAAAGCTAACCTCATAAATAGGAGTGATTTATTGATATCTAAAAACACAATAAATCAAGAAACCTCATTGCCTACTGACAACATCCCAGACAATGAGTCTAAGGAAAGTGAAATGAGGCTTATCACTACCTACAGCAGACAGGCCAAAACTATCAAGAAAATTATTTGTAAAGAATGGCCTATTGTGTTAACGGATCCTACTTTAAAGGCAGTACTTCCCAAAACCCCCACTATTACATACAGGCGAGCATTTTCCATGCGGGACGAACTGGTATCCAGTAGTCCGGAAACATCTACTAGTGGTACATGGTTAGCCCCTGTGAAAGGATTTTTTAAATGCTCCTCATGTAGAGCGTGCAAATTTGGTATTAACACTAACCAATACACAACACCTTTCAGTGACAGTCCCAGATATCTTAAGGGACATTATACCTGTCGCACCGATCATGTGGTGTATGTATTGCAATGCACATGCGAGCTAAAATATGTGGGGAGTACGAAACTGCAAGCATTCAATAGAATTTTACAGCATTTAAGGGCAATAGTAAATTCGGATCCAACCTACCCGGTAGCAAGACATTTTAAAACTTGCCACAACAACAATCTGAGCTGTCTGAGCTACTTTATCATAGACTCAGTACCCAAATTGAAGAGAGGTGGCAACCAGGAAAAAACTTTGAGGCAACTGGAATGCAAATGTATAGTAGAGTTGGACACACGCATTCCAGGAGGTTTAAATAATGGGGGAGATTTACATCACTTCTTGTAGTAGCCTGCAGTAGGCATAGTGCACAGTACCATTTTACACATTGTTGTACACTCGTGAGAATTAGGCCTCATTTCCATCTTAGATATACTGAAGAAACTCATGTGTAGTGTATAACATTCAGGCCCTTCATGACTATATAAGACAATACCAAGGTAGTCTCCTATAATTCTCTATTCGTCTACGTTTCACAGTTTTATGTACTTTTATGGGTGTTTTGGATATTCAGCTGCCTCTGAGCTAATATATACAAAACGAATTCTTTGGGTTGTATTTAGTCATTTTTAGCATTTGTGCCATTCAAGTAGAACACCCAATACGTTTTTTAGACATTTTAGACATTGATTGGCTGTATACATACTATTTACATGCATTTGGAAACGATTTAATGGGATTTCCGGTCCGTTATTTTAAGATGTCTAATCTGTCTCATTTTAATGTTTTGCAAGTTTTGCACATTACTTTGTAGATTTGCACATTTTGCTGTGTTTGCACATATATCTATGATTGCGGAATTTGCACATAAATTTGCGGATCTTGCACATAAATATTTTTTTGTAGTTGTACAGACAAACTGATTTTTTACCATACTTGCACATGATATGCGTTATTTGCACACAATGGGTGAGGAGAGTTCGCTCTTAATTCATTTCCGCCCATTGTAAGGGCTGTAATTTAATGCAGTGCAGGCATTTCTTATCCGGACAGCAGCAATGTGCAATATGAATGATAATTATAGTTTTGTAAAATATCAATGAGGAAAACATATTTATGTTTATTTATTCTTGGACTGGAATTAATTATCAAACTAATTTATGCATTATTTTTGAATTTGTAATATATCTATGCATTTTTCCTTTTATTGTGGAACTTGTTCCTCGCATGTTTGTATAACTGATATATACAGCCAAATTGAAAGTATTTTGTCTATGTCTACACGTAGTTGGTGGCAAGGCTCCTTTAAAAAGCCACGTTCAGTAGATGCTAATCATGTGACCAAGACCGCCGTGTCGGTCGAAACGCGTCTGAACCAGAATTTTGTTGAAAAAATAAACCGAGCATGAGAATTTGAACCAGCATCAGTGTCCATGTCTTCTTGGCAGTACCGGCTGGTACTTCGGAAGGAGGATTCGAGATATATATATATATATATATATATATATATATATATATATATATATATATATATATATATATATATATATATATATATATATATATATATATATATATATATATATATATATATATATATATTATTGTCTGTTGACCTTCTGTAGAGTTAATACAAATACAATGGAAGTTTGCCAAAATTGGACCAACTGGTGCAAATTACACTTCTTGCACTTAAGGAGATGCAAAATTGGTGAATGGCCCCCCAAAATCTGAAATAGGGAAATGTTGGATATTTGCACAAATGTAATTTTGGCCCCTGGTATGATTACCCAATACAGTGGTTTTTAAAACTAATGGGAACCTGTCAGAGCCTGTAAGTATAAAATAGTTATAAATCTGATACAGACACTTTGTCAGTGCACATTGCTATTCTGTAATTTAAATGAAAAATATTATCTTCGAGGCATAAGAGCTGCAGAATTCATACTTCTGCATAGATCGCCATCTGGTGTTGAGCTTGGATGCTTGCACCTTGTTGTTGTGTTGGAAGAAGTTTTTGTAGATAGGCGACTCCTCCCTTGGACGATAGTGCGCACGGGCATCGACTCCATCCTGAGATTGTTTTTTCTGCCATCGGGTTTGGATGCAACTTCATTGCTCCGGTTCGGTACACTGTTATCTAAAATGTTTTCGAACGTGCAAACCTTCTCTCAGTCAACGGTATTGTTTTCGTTCGTGTGCCTGTCGACGTGCTAACTTATATACTCGATTCCGGTCGTCAGCGCGGGGCGCTGGGCCTATCGACGCCTTTCGGGCCTACGGCTAATTGAAAGGACTTCCTTCAAAAAATGCCCCCAGTGTGGAGCTAAATTCCCCCACAGCGAACAACACAAGGTCTGCAACCTTTGTCTCTCGCCCCAACGCGAAGAAAAAGATTGCCAAGCCTGCGCCTCCTTTCGGTCCAAGAAGACTATCCGTGATCGCCGGGCTCGACAACACGTTATGGCGCATCAGGCTGCACCGGTGCCAGAAAACATCTTTGATGAAGGCCCCAATGTTCCAGAGGCAGAGGATTCGCAGGATCTCAACATCGTATCCGCAGTTGACGACTCCGGCTCCGATGACCACATCACTCCAGGTCAACAAATGAGTACAACTGCCCCTGCCCCAACCCCATCTGAAAATAAAGGGGCTCCGGTCAAGACTTCACCTCAAGGCCTTAGTCGCGACCGAAAGAAAACTTCAGAAGCCCCGCCTCCGGGCCCGGCTCTGAAGATAAAGGAGAAGCCTTCCGGCAGCTCAGGACCGAGCAAGCCCCACGTCAGTGCCCCAAAAACACCGTCTGTGCCGAAACGGGGAACACATCCAACTCCCGCTGTCTCCAAAAAGGCCTCGGCACCAAGCGCCACAGCACTGAAAGAACAAAAGGCCTCGACAACCTTCGGATCCGAAAAATAATTCAGACTCTACACCGAAGCCGAAGGACCCAAAAACCCCTTTTAAGGCTCCAGAGCAGAAATCTAAACCGCGTTCCGAACCGAAAATATAAGCGCCGAAAGCAGAGGCCAATGAGGAAGAACTGTTTCTACCAGATCCCATCGATCCAAAACAGAAAAAACTGCATGTGGACCCTAAAACAGGCCATATTCTCAGTATCTCGAAGAACAAGAGGAAATTGGACACCCCACACACTCCTGAGGTGCCTGTGAAGAAAAAAGACTGTGCTACTTCCTAATTAAGACCCTCTTCTCCTGTTCTTTCTACTAAGCCTTTCTCTCCTCCAAAGTCTCCCATACTTCCTCCATACTCACCACCACCACAGGATGATGACCTAGGGGGTGGGGTGGACATAATGACCCTTTCAATGATCCTGATGATGACACTACCATAGCACAGGCACATGGGATGACTACAATGACCCTGTAGATCCTCCAGATCTTCCTGATCCAGATGCATACCCAACAAGGCCATCTCCCCCAGATGACAACATTGGTTTTAGCCAGCTTATTGATAGGGCGCCCAATATCATGGCATTCAGATGCATTCAGATCCCACAGATGAAGATTTCCTGGGAGTCACCTTTGCACAGACGCAAAGGACAGTACAAACATTACCCATGCTGAAAGGTGTCAGTAAACGTGCTCCAGACGTCTTCAAAGACCCTGTCATAACCAGTATTCTCAATCCTCGGATTGATGAAAAATATAAACCCGCCTCTAATGATCCAACCTATATTAAGGGCCAACTCCCCTAAGATTCCCTGGTAGTGACCAATGCAAGGAAACGTGCCAACTCCAGACCTCTGGTGATGCTCCACCTCCAGACAAAGAGTCTAAATTACTAGACGCTTCAGGCAAACAAGTTGCCTCCCAGGCAGCTAATCACTGGAGGATAGCTAATGCACAAGCATTACTTGCCAGATACGATAGGGCTCACTACGACGAGCTTGAGGGCCTAATGCTGCATTTGCCTGACCAATACAAGGCCAAAGCCAATGATTTGATTCAGGAGGGCAAGTTAATTACAAACGCATCCATTAAATGTGCCCTCCATGCAGCAGACACTGCATCTAGATCAATCAACACTAGTGTGTTATTACGAAGACATGCATGGTTGCGCATTTCTGGGTTCAAACAAGAAGTGCAGACTACTATCCTGAATCAGCCGTTCAATCGGGAACAACATTTTGGTCCATCTGTAGCCACAGCCCTGGAGAAAATTAAAAAAGACACCGACTGCAAAATCTATGCGAGCACTACAGTCTCCATCTACATGGGGCTCCTTTCGTCACTCCTTTTATAGGGGCGCATCCAAGAACATCAGCACAGACACTGCTTCCTCCTCCTATAAAAGTCCCACACACACATCCCCCAACAAGGGATATTTCAGAGGTGGGTACAAGGGAAATAACAACAAAGGGAGAGGCCGAGGTAACAACACTCGCACCTCCCCCTCTGTTGGAAGGCGGACCCCGAGGAGTCGGTGAGACCACCAAGGGGGGGCCCTCACACTGTACGAAGTAGCCGAGCGCTGCCGAGAAGTCCCCTGAGAGATCCTTCTCCTATCACGTACTAGCACAGTAACACCACCACACAGGACTCAAGGAGGTTGTCTCACGACAAGCAATTCTTTATCAGCAATAAAAAGGTTACGAGGTCAATATTTACACGAAGGGATTGAGGGATCCACCAAAAGTCTGTGTCTCTTTGGAAGGGTAGGGGTAGCGGGACAGTCTTTGGCAGGAGTGCTGTACGAGGGTACCTGGGGCCCAGTTCTTATCCTCAAGCTGGAGGACCTCCGGATCTCGGAGGGGTCGAGCCGCGACGGCGTCAGCAGGGCTCCGGCGTACAGTTCGTGGAGAGCCGCGATCCAATCAGCAGGGCTCTCAAGATGGTTTCTGCTCAGCTCGAGCCGCGACGTCGTCAGCAGGGCTCCGAGGGAGGTTTCAGCGAGGTTGGGCCGCGACAGCGTCAGCAGGGCTCCGATGTTCCAGGTGGCTTCAAAGTGTTCACAAGAAGGAGCCGCGACGCAGTCAGCAGGGCTCGTGATGGTTCCGACAAGAGTTCTTCTCCGTAGGGTCAGCCGCGATTCAATCAGCAGGGCTCTCGACTCCGGGATACAACTGCCGATCTGTGGCGGGGTCGCCCCAGATATAGGTCTGGAGCCCTTTGATGTCCGGACCCAGGCGCCTGGGGGGGGCGGAGAGGCCGGGTGGAGGTGGCCAGACGCCCAGCAGGAGAGGTGCCAGGCCCAAGGGAGTTGCAGGGCGATCACACCTCGAGAGGGGAGGACAGTTGGGGGTCCCATCGATACTGTCCTCCGCCGGGGGCGATGGAATGGTTCCTGCGGCACCCCCTGGCCAGTTCGTGGTGCCTCGATGTCGGGGCTTCGCTGGGGTCGAGGCCGGGTTGCGCGGGGTCGCGCTGGCTGGTGCACAGAGTCACGTGGATGCCAACAAGATGGCGGAGCCACGAGGGGTATGCGACCTCGTGCAGCTCTGGATGAAGGGCCTCGGTGCAGTTCAGAAGGGTGGCCCGTGAAGGCCGGGGCGGGGAACGGGCACAATCCACGGGGTTAAGGACCATGCCACGAGGCCGGGTCCAACAGGCGCCCCCCCCCCCCCAGCCGAAGGCATGGAGAGTCACCCATCTCCTTGGGGATTCTCCTCGTCAAGGCGGAAGAAGCGGGACAGGCCGTCGGCGTTGGCGTGGTCATTGCCGGGCCGGTGTTCAACGTCAAAGTCCATCCCTTGTAGCGAGATGGACCACCGCAGCAGCTTGGGGTTCTCGCCCCGCATTTGCATTAACCACCGCAGGGGCCGGTGGTCGGTCTGGACCCGGAAGTGGGTGCCAAAGAGGTAGGGCCGGAGCTTCTTGAGGGCCCACACTACAGCGAAGGCCTCACGCTCAATGGTGCTCCATCGTTGCTCTCGGGGCAGTAGCCATCGGCTGATGAAGGCCACTGGTCGGTCGAGCCCCTTTTCATCGGCTTGGGACAGGACGGCCCCGATCCCATACTCGGAGGTGTCCGTCTGCACCACGAACTCCTTATTGTAGTCAGGGGCCTGCAGCACCGGGGCAGTACACATTGTTGTCTTTAGGGTGTCGAAGGCTGCTTGGCAGCGGGGTGTCCAGTGCACCTTCTTGGGCTGCTTTTTGGACGTTAGCTCTGTGAGGGGGCCAACAATGCTCCCATAGTCCCGGATAAACCGCCGGTAGTATCCGGTGAGACCCAGGAAGGCCCGGACAGCGGTCTGGGTAGTGGGGGGTTCCCAGGCCTGGATGGCATCTATTTTCGGTTGGAGAGGGGCCCCCTGCCCGCTCCCCACTTGATGGCCCAGGTAGATCACGGATCCGTGGCCGATCTGGCATTTGCTGGCCTTGATTGTGAGCCCGGCCCGCTGGAGGGCGGCCAGGACGGCTTTAATGTGAAGGAGGTGCACTGCCCAGTGGTTGCTGTACACGGCAATGTCATCTAGGTAGGCCGCGCTGAAGGCCTCAAGCCCGGCCAAAACCTTGTTCACCAGTCTTTGGAAAGTGGCCGGGGCGTTCTTCATTCCGAAGGGCATCACCCGAAAGTGGTAATGCCCATCCGGGGTCGAAAAGGCGGATCTTTCTTGGGCGCCGGGGGTGAGCTGGATTTGCCAGTACCCGGCGGTGAGGTCCAGCGTGCTCAAGTAGCGAGCGGCCCCTAGGCGGTCGATGAGTTCGTCGGCCCGGGGTATAGGGTGGGCGTCCGTCTTGGTCACTGCATTCAGGGCTCGGTAGTCCACGCAGAATCGTAACTCTGGGGGGTGGCCGGGAGCTGCGGCCTTTGGCACCAGGACGACAGGGCTGGCCCACGGGCTGTCGGAGGGTTCGATGACCCCCAGGGCCAGCATCTTCGTTACTTCGGCCTGGATGCAGGCCCGCACTCGGTCGGGTACCCGGTAGGCTCTGTGTCGCATGGGAGGGCTCTCCCCGGTGTCGACGTCGTGGACGCACCAGTGGGTCACCCCCGGGGTGAGGGAGAAGAGGGCTGCGTAGTCCCGCAGCAGTTGCTGGCAGTCGTTGCGCTGTTCCGGAGTCAGGGAAGAGGCGAGTTGGACACCTTCGATCGATCCATCATGGACGTTGGACTGCAAGAGGTCGGGCAGGGGCTCGGAGTCGTCCTCGCACCCCTCGTCGGTCGCCAGTAGCAGGCTCAGTTCGGTCCGGGCAAAGTGGGGTTTTAGCCTGTTAGCATGTAGGACCCGGAGGGGGTTCCGGGGGGACTCCAGGTCGACCAGGTAGGTAACGGGACTTTTCCTCTCCACTACCTTGAAGGGCCCGGTCCACTTGTCCTGGAGGGCGCCGGGTTCAACCGGGGCCATGACCCATACTTTCTGACCTGGCTCGAATTCTATGGTAGAGGAGTTCCGATCGTACCACCGCTTCATGTCCTCCTGGCTGGCCTCGAGGTTGGCTTCGGCCATGGCTCGGAACTTGCGGGTCTGGTTTCGGAGGGTCAGGAGGTATCGGTTGACGTCAGGAGGGGCGCCTTGGGGCTTCATCTCCCAGCCCTCCTTGACCAGGCTGAGCGGTCCGCGGACCGCGTGTCCATACAATAGTTCAAACGGGCTGAACCCCAGGGACTTCTGCGGGACCTCCCGATAGGCAAACAGGAGGCACGGCAGCAGGACATCCCATCTCCGCCTGAGGGGCTCTTCCAGGCCCTGGATCATTCCCTTTAATGTTCTGTTGAACCGCTCAACCAGTCCGTTCCCCTGAGGGTGATAGGGGGTCGTGAACTTGTATGTGACCCCGCACTGCTGCCACAGGGACCGCATGTACCTGGAAATAAAGTTCGTGCCTCTGTCGCTCACCACTTCGCGGGGAAATCCCACTCGGGAGAAGATCCCCATTAAGGCCCGGCCTACCACGGTGGCCATTATAGTTCTTAGCGGGACCGCCTCCGGGTACCTGGTGGCGTGGTCCACGAGGACTAGGATGAAGCGGTGGCCCAGGGCGGTCTGGGGGTCCAGGGGCCCCACGATATCGATTCCGACCCGTTCGAACGGGGTGCTGACGGCTGGAAAGGGCTGGAGGGGGGCCTTGACCCGACCCCCCCGTCTTCCCGCTGGCTTGGCAGGTCTGGCAGGACCGGCAGTGGTTGTCCACGTCTCTCCGCATCCGGGGCCAGTAGAAGTGGGTCACCAGACGGCTGTACGTTTTGTCTTGCCCCAAGTGTCCGGCGAGGGGCACATCATGTGCCAGGTTGAGCAGGAACTCCCGGAAGCGGAGGGGGACCACCAACACTCGGCTGGCCCCGAGTTCTGCCACTTTCTGTTCACTGTACAACAGGCCCTCGGCCCAGTAGACCCAGTGGGTGCCGGTCTGGTCCCCGTTGGTTTGGGCGGACGCTTGTTGGCGGACCCCTTCGAGAGTGGGGCAGGACTGCTGCTCTTGTTGGAACTGCTCCCGGGTGGGGCCCCCTTCGTGTCGCCATTGTGTCAGCTTTGGTAGGGCGCACGGGGAAGCCATCTCTTCGGGGGAGGATTCACTAGGTCCAGGGTCGGTGTCCGCCTCCTCCTCGCTGCTGGCGGGAGGGGGTGCGAGCCCCTCGGGCTGGGCGGCCCCGGAGGCCGAGGATGAGCGGGGGGCTCGGGCGGTCATGGACCAGGTGATGGCGCAGGCCCAGTCAGATAGTCCCAGCATTCGGAGGTGCTCTCGTCGCTCTACTTGAGCCCAGGGGGAACTCTCCAAGTCGTTCCCCAGGAGGCAGTCGACAGGGGCGTCGTCGCGTACCGTCACCTTCAGCAGGCCCGTCACCCCTCCCCACTCGAAGGGGACCAGGGCCATCTGGCACAGGCTTTCACTGTTGTCGGCCGTCCGGACGGGGCACAGCACATTCGGTAGAATCTGTTCAGGGGTCACCAGGTGGCAGCGGACAGCGGTGACACTGGCGCCGGTGTCACGAAGGGCTTTGGCCCGTTGTCCATTGACCGTGACCTGCTGCCGGTACTTCTGGGTGTTGCTTGGGATGGGGGTGCAGGGTACCATTTCTCGGCTACCCAGGCAGACCAGGGACATGGCTGCCGGCTCCCATTCAGTGGTCCCTCGGTCGAGGGTCTCCTCTTCCTCTTCTCCTTCTCCCAGGGCGGCGGCCGCCAGCTGTCGGGGCGGGGGCCCGCCGGCCCCGTTTCTTCGGTTCAGGGGGCAGACCTGATCGCTGGCATAGTGTCCGGTTTGTTGGCAGCCGTAGCACGTTACTGGTGGCCGTGGTCCGGGTCTGGCCGGGGGCGCCCCCCTTCGGGCTAGGCTCGGGGAGAGTTGTTGCTGCGGTGGCCCTCGAGGGGGGCTCCTGGGGGCCCCGGCGGGAGGGTCTCGGTTCCTGTTCGGCCCTCCCCCTCCACCGCGCTGGCGGGGGGGTCCGGTGGGGTTCCTCTGGTACTCCCCCATTGAGTTCCGGGGGACCCGGGAGTTGACCCATCGATCGGCCTCGACGGCGAGTTTTCGCGGGTCGGTCATTTTGCTGTCGAGGAGGTGCTGTCTCAGTTCCACGAAGCAATTGTTGGAGAGATGTTCCCACACAATGAGGTCGACCAGCTGCCCGTAGGTGGTTACTTTGCTCCCTTTGATCCACCCTTCTAGGGCCCGACTGAAAAAGTCCACATATTCCACCCATGTGGTACCCGGGATTTTCTTGCAGTCTCTGAACCGCTGGCGGTACATTTCCGCGGTTAGCCCGTAGCGGGTGAGCAGGGCCTCCTTCATGTGATCGTAAGAGGTCATCACCTCCTCCGGCAGCTGGAGCAGCGTGTCTCGACCCTCACTCAGGAACCGCCCCCACAGGCCCGCGCCCCAGTCTTTTCGGGGCACCCGATGAGAGGTCATGGCCACCTCGTAGGCCTTGAACCATTGTTGGATGTCGTCATTCTTGTAGTACTCCTTGACGACCTCTTTCGGGATATGTACCTTGGTCTCGGAAGGCGGTAGAGTGTCTCTAGTACTGGGGGTGTTGGTCTCTCCGTTCTTGGCCTTGATTTCGAGCTCCTTGAGACTGCGCTCGTGCTCAAGGGTCAGTTTCTTTTCCTCCAACTCCCGGTGTCGTCTCTTCTCCTCTATCTCCTCTTGAAGCCGTAGCTGCTCTAGGGCCAGTTTCTTTTCTGCCAGATGGAGTTCGCCGTCCAGCCGCAGTCGTGCGAGCTCTAGCTCGTGGTTCCGGACCTTCTCCCGCTCTCGTATTTCTTCTTCGGAGAGGCCGGTTTCTAGGCTCTTTCTTCCTCCGGTTGCCGGAGTCGGTGCGGTTGATGTGGTCTCAGTCAGGGGCAAGGGACCTTCTTCCTGGGAGGGGCCTGACCCGGCCTCTAGCCATGACCTTAGAGCTTTCTGCATCTCCTCTTTGGTACCTAGGCCGGTGGTTGCAATGCCTTTGTCTTTGCAGAACTGTTTTAACTCTTTGTGCGTATATTCCTCCAGCCGTTCGGGCTGGAACTCCATTGTCGCGTTGTTTTCCTGGCTGCTCATGATACTGTTTGTTTGGATGGGTAGCTAGTGGGTACTGGCTGGTACGTACTGCGTTCGGCTCGGATCCCGTCGCTGGCCACCAAATGTTGGAAGGCGGACCCCAAGGAGTCGGCGAGACCACCAAGGGGGGCCCTCACACTGTACGAAGTAGCCGAGCGCTGCCGAGAAGTCTCCTGAGAGATCCTTCTCCTATCACGTACTAGCACAGTAACACCACCACATAGGACTCAAGGAGGTTGTTTCACGACAAGCAATTCTTTATCAGCAATAAAAAGGTTACGAGGTCAATATTTACACGAAGGGATCGACGGATCCACCAAAAGTCTCAGTATCTCTTTGGAAGGGTAAAGGTAGCGAGACAGTCTTTGGCAGAGGTGCGGTACGAGGGTACCTGGGGCCCAGTTCTTATCCTCAAGCTGGAGGACCTCCGGATCTCGGAGGGGTCGAGCCGCGACGGCGTCAGCAGGGCTCCGGCGTACAGTTCGTGGAGAGCCGCGATCCAATCAGCAGGGCTCTCAAGATGGTTTCTGCTCAGCTCGAGCCGCGACGTCGTCAGCAGGGCTCCGATGTTCCAGGTGGCTTTAAAGTGTTCACAAGAAGGAGCCGCGACGCAGTCAGCAGTGCTCGTGATGGTTCCGACAAGAGTTCTTCTCCGTAGGGTCAGCCGCGATTCAATCAGCAAGGCTCTCGACTCCGAGATACAACTGCCGATCTGTGGCGGGGTCGCCCCAGATATAGGTCTGGAGCCCTTTGATGTCCGGACCCAGGCGCCCGGGGGGAAGGAGAGGCCGGGTGGAGGTGGCCAGACGCCCAGCAGGAGAGGCTCCAGGCCCAAGAGAGTTGCAGGGCGATCACACCTAGAGAAGGGAGGACAGTCGGGGGTCTCATCGATACTGTCCTCCGCCGGGGGCGATGAATGGTTCCTGCGGCACCCCCTGGCCAGTTCCTGGTGCCTCGATGTCGGGGCTTCGCTGGGGTCGAGGCCGGGTTGCGCGGGGTCGCGCTGGCTGGTGCACAGAGTCACGTGGATGCCAACAAGATGGCGGAGTCACGAGGGGTATGCGGCCTCGTGCAGCTCTGGATGAAGGGCCTCGGTGCAGTTCAGAAGGGTGGCCCGTGAAGGCCGGGGCGGGGAACGGGCACAATCCATGGGGTTAAGGACCACGCCACGAGGCCGGGTCCAACACAGACACACACACACACACAGACACACACAGACACACACACACACACACACACAGACACACACACACAGACACACACACACAGACACTGCCGGTCCTGCCAGACGGGGGGTCGGGTCAAGGCCCCCCTCCAGCCCTTTCCAGCCGTCAGCACCCCGTTCGAACGGGTCGGAATCGATATCGTGGGGCCCCTGGACCCCCAGACCGCCCTGGGCCACCGCTTCATCCTGGTCCTCATGGAACACGCCACCAGGTACCCGGAGGCGGTCCCGCTAAGAACTATAACGGCCCCCGTGGTAGGCCGGGCCTTAATGGAGATCTTCTCCCGAGTGGGATTTCCCCGCGAAGTGGTGAGCGACAGAGGCACAAACTTTATTTCTAGATACATGCGGTCCCTGTGGCAGCAGTGCGGGGTCACATACAAGTTCACGACCCCCTATCACCCTCAGGGGAACGGACTGGTTGAGCGGTTCAACAGAACATTGAAGGGAATGATCCAGGGCCTGGAAGAGCCCCTCAGGCGGAGATGGGATGTCCTGCTGCCGTGCCTCCTGTTTGCCTATCAGGAGGTCCCGCAGAAGTCCCTGGGGTTCAGCCCGTTTGAACTATTGTATGGACACCCGGTCCGCGGACCGCTCAGCCTGGTCAGGGAGGGCTGGGAGATGAGGCCCCAAGGCGCCCCTCCTGACGTCTACCGATGCCTCCTGACCCTCCGAAACCAGACCCGCAAGTTCCGAGCCATGGCCGAAGCCAACCTCGAGGCCAGCCAGGAGGACATGAAGCGGTGGTACGATCGGAACTCTTCTACCATAGAATTCGAGCCAGGTCAGAAAGTATGGGTCATGGCCCCGGTTGAACCCGGCGCCCTCCAGGACAAGTGGACCGGGCCCTACCGGGAAAAGTCCCGTCACCTACCTGGTCGACCTGGAGTCCCCCCGGAACCCCCTCGGGTCCTACATGCTAACAGACTAAAACCCCACTTTGCCCGGACCGAACTGAGCCTGCTACTGGCGACCGACGAGGGGGGCGAGGACGACTCCGAGCCCCTGCCCGACCTCTTGCAGTCCAACGTCCATGATGGATCGATCGAAGGTGTCCAACTCGCCTCTTCCCTGACTCCGGAACAGCGCAACGACTGCCAGCAACTGCTGCGGGGCTACGCAGCCCTCTTCTCCCTCACCCCGTGGGTGACCCACTGGTGCGTCCACGATGTCGACACCGGGGAGAGCCCCCCCCGTGCAACAGAGCCTACCGGGTACCCGACCGAGTGCGGGCCTGCATCCAGGCCGAAGTAACGAAGATGCTGGCCCTGGGGGTCATCGAACCCTCCGACAGCCCGTGGGCCAGCCCTGTCGTCCTGGTGCCAAAGGCCGCAGCTCCCGGCCACCCCCCAGAGTTACGATTCTGCGTGGACTACCGAGCCCTGAATGCAGTGACCAAGACGGACGCCCACCCTATACCCCGGGCCGACGAACTCATCGACCGCCTAGGGGCCGCTCGCTACTTGAGCACGCTGGACCTCACCGCCGGGTACTGGCAAATCCAGCTCACCCCCGGCGCCCAAGAAAGTTCCGCCTTTTCGACCCCGGATGGGCATTACCACGTTCGGGTGATGCCCTTCGGAATGAAGAACGCCCCGGCCACTTTCCAAAGACTGGTGAACAAGGTTCTGGCTGGGCTTGAGGCCTTCAGCGCGGCCTACCTAGATGACATTGCCGTGTACAGCAACCACTGGGCAGAGCACCTCCTTCACATTAAAGCCGTCCTGCCCGCCCTCCAGCGGGCCGGGCTCACAATCAAGGCCAGCAAATGCCAGATCGGCCACGGATCCGTGACCTACCTGGGCCATCAAGTGGGGAGCGGGCAGGTGGCCCCTCCCCAGCCGAAAATAGATGCCATCCAGGCCTGGGAACCCCCCACTACCCAGACCGCTGTCCGGGCCTTCCTGGGTCTCACCGGATACTACCGGCGGTTTATCCGGGACTATGGGAGCATTGTTGGCCCCCTCACAGAGCTGACGTCTAAAAAGCAGCCCAAGAAGGTGCACTGGACACCCCGCTGCCAAGCAGCCTTCGACACCCTAAAGACCGCAATGTGTACTGCCCCGGTGCTGCAGGCCCCTGACTACAATAAGGAGTTCGTGGTGCAGACGGACGCCTCCGAGTATGGGATCGGGGCCGTCCTGTCCCAAGCCGATGAAAAGGGGCTCGACCGACCAGTGGCCTTCATCAGCCGACGGCTACTGCCCCGAGAGCAACGATGGAGCACCATTGAGCGGGAGGCCTTCGCTGTAGTGTGGGCCCTCAAGAAGCTCCGGCCCTACCTCTTTGGTACCCACTTCCGGGTCCAGACCGACCACCGGCCCCTGCGGTGGTTAATGCAAATGCGGGGCGAGAACCCCAAGCTGCTGCGGTGGTCCATCTCGCTACAAGGGATGGACTTTGACGTTGAACACCGGCCCGGCAATGACCACGCCAACGCCGACGGCCTGTCCCGCTTCTTCCGCCTTGACGAGGAGAATCCCCAAGGAGATGGGTGACTCTCCATGCCTTCGGCTGGGGGGGACGCCTGTTGGACCCGGCCTCGTGGCGTGGTCCTTAACCCCATGGATTGTGCCCGTTCCCCGCCCCGGCCTTCACGGGCCACCCTTCTGAACTGCACCGAGGCCCTTCATCCAGAGCTGCACGAGGCCGCATACCCCTCGTGGCTCCGCCATCTTGTTGGCAGCCACGTGACTCTGTGCACCAGCCAGCGCGACCCCGCGCAACCCGGCCTCGACCCCAGCGAAGCCCCGACATCGAGGCACCACGAACTGGCCAGGGGGTGCCGCGGGAACCATTCATCGCCCCTGGTGGAGGACAGTATCGATGAGACCCCCGACTGTCCTCCCTTCTCTAGGTGTGATCGCCCTGCAACTCTCTTGGGCCTGGCGCCTCTCCTGCTGGGCGTCTGGCCACCTCCACCCGGCCTCTCCGCCCCCCCCGGGTGCCTGGTCCGGACATCAAAGGGCTCCAGACCTATATCTGGGGCGACCCCGCCACAGATCGGCAGTTGTATCCCGGAGTCGAGAGCCTTGCTGATTGAATCGCGGCTGACCCTACGGAGAAGAACTCTTGTCGGAACCATCACGAGCCCTGCTGACTGCGTCGCGGCTCCTTCTTGTGAACACTTTAAAGCCACCTGGAACATCGGAGCCCTGCTGACGCTGTCGCGGCCCAACCTCGCTGAAACCTCCCTCGGAGCCCTGCTGACGACGTCGCGGCTCGAGCTGAGCAGAAACCATCTTGAGAGCCCTGCTGATTGGATCGCGGCTCTCCACGAACTGTACGCCGGAGCCCTGCTGACGCCGTCGCAGCTCGACCCCTCCGAGATCCGGAGGTCCTCCAGCTTGAGGATAAGAACTGGGCCCCAGGTACCCTCGTACCGCACCTCTGCCAAAGACTGTCCCGCTACCTTTACCCTTCCAAAGAGACACTGAGACTTTTGGTGGATCCCTCGATCCCTTCGTGTAAATATTGACCTCGTAACCTTTTTATTGCTGATAAAGAATTGCTTGTCGTGAGACAACCTCCTTGAGTCCTGTGTGGTGGTGTTACTGTGCTAGTACGTGATAGGAGAAGGATCTCTCAGGAGACTTCTCGGCAGCGCTCAGCTACTTCGTACAGTGTGAGGGCCCCCCTTGGTGGTCTCGCCGACTCCTCGGGGTCCGCCTTCCAACAAGGCCTGATAATATGCCTACGAAGAAGTGTAACTGTAAGCAAAACTATTTCTGAGTACTTTCTCTCCGGAGGCTGCTCAAGAAAATGTGTGTTACAAGTCGTCATTTAAAAAGATGTCCACTTTAAACGTGAGCATGATAAATGGAAGTATGTGCGCCCAGGGGCCTATGTAACCACACAACACTACATGATTGACTGATAAAGAGCAGCAGCAAATAACAATGCCTAGCACTTTCTCAGATATCAGTTCGGTTAGGCTTCACCATAAGTGCCAAAGAATCCTTCCTCCAGCCTCAGTTGGTCCTGCTATATTTAGGGTCTTGTCTAAATGTGATTAAGAAGAAAGCCTACATGAACAAAGAAAGGGTGATGGCATTCCAAAAGCTGTGCCTTTTATTCCAAATATGACTTCCTTTCACTGTGAGGATGTTAATGAGACTTGGGGATAATGACTTCAGGTATTGCAGTAGTAGCTCACACAAGACTGCACATGCATCCCCAGCAGGCTTGTTTAGCAAGGCAGTGGTAACAAACGGAGGGTCACTGAAAAATCTAATTGTTGGTCCTGCCAAGATTGAATGAATTCTTATTTTTGTGCAACAGAAAGAAATTGTTTATGGGTGTGCCTTTTCTGGACCCAGCTCTGCAGATGATCATTAACGCGAACGCCTCACTCATGGGGTAGGGAAGCACACCTAATACTTATGATTGTGCAGGTATCTGGATGCCAGATCAAAAGAGCTACCATATCAAATGCCTGGAGCTCATTGCATTCAGTCTAGCACTCAAGGTGTTTTACAGCCTCATTTAAGGCAAAGATGTCATCCTAAAAACAGACAGTATGATATTGAAGTGTTACATCCATAAAAAAGGGGAGCTTTTACTCGACTCAGCTGTCCTGGCCATTTAGCCTTAGGCCATTTGACATAACATTCAGCTCCTTGTCAAACATCTGGCAGGAGTGGATAACAGCTTTTCAGACCTGTTCGGCTGGGCGCATCAACTTGACCATGAATGGGAGATGAATCTCCTAAAGTACTTTGGACAATATAGCATTCCCTTCAGACATCTAGGCCGCAGGCAGCTCGCTCAGGCTATCCTGGCACCTGCAGTCTTTGAATTCAGTTACACAAGACGTTCAAAATAGTGTATGCAGGTCCTACATGAGGCATGTACACCCACTACACTCCCCTGTTATGGGGTTTAGTGGAAACATTTGTCCACCATTGAATTGGTAAGCAGATAGACACCCTCAAAGTCTCTGTGGAGGACGTCGTTTATTGCTTGTTGCATTGCAAAAGCAGGATTGGCATGCACATCTGTCTGTCTACACCTACAATTCCTGTCATCAAGACCTCTGTGGAGGGCCTAATAAGAATCACCCCTCCAAATATGCATCTGGCGTCCGCTTAGAACTGTAATGTCATTGTGAGACTCATAGTTCTTCCTTTTGAACATTTACACTCCTGTGGCATGCGGAGGTTTTTAATTACCATCACATTTCAAAGGAGAATCTGTGAGCTGCAAGCTTTGACAATACAGAAACCATTCATTCAATTTCACAGGGATATGGTTGTATGAAGGACAACCCCTAAATTAATGAAGGCAAATCATCTGTTTGTTGCTTTTCATTTCATTTATTCTTTATTTCGGTTAAAAATAACCATAAAAGATTTCACAAAATAGTACAATTAATTCCACAATACATCATATGGGAAATAAAATGCAATACAATGCTGCATATTTCATTATAAAAGTCAACCTAAATTTAACCAACCAATTTAACGATGTTCTAGCAGTATCGTGAGTTTCTTAAGTATTTAGATTGTTGAAAAATATTTTTAAAAATACTGATTTTAGGAACAACTCTTTCAAGACATTCTAAAAAGGCAAGATAAAATACATATGTGAACAAATAAATACCGATAAAACCATTTCTTTAAAAAAAGATATTTTCATAAGACAGATTTATCACGTAATATACAAGTAAGTATATATTTTGTTTAGTTCTAGTAAAGTGCACGTGCCAAACTCATAGTAATTTCCCATTCATTTTCTCTGCCTAGAGTTTCAGACCTTCCCTTTCCCATATCAAGCTTACACCAAACAAATATCGACTAACACTAAAAACCACAGTCTGCCTGGTGTCAGAACGTAGTAGTCTTTCTGCTTCAAGGCATGATCTAATACCAAGCAACCGGCAAATAGGTTTTATCCATTTATTCCTGCAGCGCGCATAGGCCGGACAGAAGAACAACAGATGTGTCTCGTTCTCCATTGCACCTAAATCACACGAAACGCATCTGTCCTCCTCGTCCTTGCCCAGCGCCCATTTTACTGTATTTGCCTTTATTTGTAGGATACTATAGCGATATTTAAGGTATAATGACTTAGCTAATTGTGGCTGTATTGCATCCATCAAGGGTTCAAAATTCCAAGCTATTTTCATTTGGAGGAACCGTGTGGTTAATGACCCAACCCTAGGAGAATGGGACACGGAATCATGTATAAAAGACCAGTAGGTTTCCTTTCAAAGTTTTCTTGAGGCAGTTTTTGAGGCAGATGTCAAATTGGACGGCTCATCCCAGTAGTGCCTTAATCCCAATTTAAAAAACCAATCGTGAATGTGCTTTAACCAAGGCAAACCTACACCTTCAATTAGACCGAGAATTTCTACAAGACCCTCCCTGTAGTGAATGAGCTCCTCTGTACTCCATAAGCGAACCCAAAACAACAATGGTCTGAGGTTAGCCTGGTCATCCACACGATTAAAATTTAAATCCATCAATACAGGAGTCAGTGGTGTTCGTGTGGGCAAACTTAATATTTTTCTAAGAAACTTATTTTCACCCACCTTGAATGTTCCATTTACCGCAGGACCCCACAGCTCTGCCCCGTACAATGAAGCAGATTGTGCTTTGTATTTATACACTTCGAGAGCAGGTGAAATTGCTTTGGATATACTACCTTCGATTTTCCTGATTAATGGGAATGTGTTCTGGAGGAGTATAGTTCTACTTTTTTCTAACTGGGGCCTCCAGGTCAATTTTGAATCTAAGGTAATACCCAAATAATTAAAATCTTGCACAAACTCGATTATTTGATTGTCCGCAGTTACATTTTTCTTACGTTTTGTGTGGGTTAATTGACATATATTTTGTTTTACTGGGATTTATTTCTAACCCCTTGGCTTTACAGTATTTCCCAAATGAGTTTATTAAACTTTGTAGACCCTTTGGTGTTTGGGAAATTAAAATCGTATCATCAGCAAAGAGTAGTGCCGGTACAGGCAGCCCTCCTAGCCTGGGGGAATCATGATCACATCCCAAGAGATAATCAGGGATGTCATTAACATATAATGTAAATAAAGTCTGAGCTAGAACGCACCCCTGTCTTACACCCCTGTTAACCCTAATTGGTTCAGTTAGTTCGCCTCGTGGACACCATCTGACCTTTGCCCAGTTGTCTTCATGTAGCCTTATAATTTGTAAAAGAATTTCCCCCGGGACCCCTTGGTCCTTTAAGGACTTCCACAGGAGATTCCTAGGGACAAGATCGAACGCTGCTTTTAGGTCCACAAAGGCGATATACAGATGACCCTTCCTGAATAATATATATTTCCAGGCTATACAAAGGAATCTAAAAACCTGGTCTATCGTGCCAGTCTTCACTCTAAAACCTGCCTGATACTGTGATAAAATGTTATGTTCCTCAATCCATTCAATCAGTCTGTTTAAAATTTGCCTGGCGTATACCTTCTGCAAAACATTGATAAGACTAATTGGTCGGTAATGGGATGGGTTATGCTGATCACCCTTCTTAAAAATAGTCGTGATCTCTGCCCCTTTCCAAGTTTTAGGTAGTGGAGCGCCTGAAGCAAGAGAATTACACAACAAATTAATATAGGGGCCCCACTCACATTTATCATGCTTCCATAGGTCCCCAGGCATTTTATCGGGACCGGGCGCCTTTCCTGGCTTTAATGCATCTATGGCTGTAAGGGTTTCCTTTAAACTAAAGGATAAAGGTGCAGTGTTTAGTGTAGTTTTGTAACTCATTGGGCAAAAGTCAATGTCATGTGGGGAAGAAAAGTAGAGACTAGAAAAATGTGTTATCCAAGTATTAGCGTCTAAGAAAAGGTCCCTACTACATCTACCATTTTTGTTGCCCTTTGAGATTAGCCTCCAGAAGCCAACTTGGTCTTTTGCTTTCGCTGCTACTAATAATTCATCCCAAATGTTCGTCTCCCATTCTTTCTTTGCGGAGGTTAACAGTTGCTTATACTCTGCCATTTTTTCCCTTAAGGCCACAGTGTTTGGAATTTTAGAAGCCGCAATGAGCTCACTTTTTACAGTACGACATGCTTTATTGTACCATGGGTTTTTCAGCTCAGCCACCACCGTAATTGCATTGTTAGCTTTCTTCGGGATTTTACTTAGTATGGGTACCAAGTCCTTAACTAATTTGCAGTGGATATCCATTATTGGAATGTCTGATACAGGGAAATCTACGTACGGGGAAGCCCTATCTACGAAAATGTCATAGATCTTTTTGATAGGCACTGGGTTATTCCCTATCAAAGGCCACTTTAAAGCTCTCCTGTTGTTGCTTACAAGTGGATCTATAGTTCCATTATCAAATTCCCCTATTCTCAGGGTGGCAGAATGGAAAAGGTCAGCTGTCAATGTCAAACATAATGGATAATGGTCACTCTCTATTCTAGTTTCCACTTTTAGGTCAATGGCCATTGGCCAAAGCTCGACTGAGATCATTATATAATCTAGGTGGCTTTTTATGTTCTTCCTAGTAAATGTGTGTGCTACTGGGCTGTCTGATGGTAAACGGCCATTGCAGGCTCTCAAGCAGTGTCCCGAAACAAATCTCAGTAACTGGGCAACCGCTACTGTGCATGGCACTACTGACTGGCTGTCCAGGAATGGAATGTTATTGGCCAAATCTTCTTCCTGAAAGATATTTTCTAGCCCCACCACAGGTTCGTATCTGCGGTTGAAATCGCCTCCCACAATTTCGAGTACCTTTACCTCAGTCGTACTTAAGAAGTTATCTAGCTGCTCAATTACCGTCAATTGTTTACTTATTAAATAAGTCTAGAGTATATATTTATTATGTAGACTTCCTTTTTATCGGGTGTGTAACATTTTATTCCAAGGATATCCTCTGAACATATATCGATTAATTTAACATCTAGACCAAGAGTAACCTTTACCCAAATACAGAGACCTCCTGAAGTCCTCCCTTTAACAGAGGGGATAGCACATTTACTAAAAGTTTTGTAGCTTACTTTATCTGGAGATTCCACGACCCAAGTTTCTTGTAGCATAATTATGTCTTTCTGGTCAATGTACTCCTGCGATACAGCATCTGCTAAATTCCTTCTAAGACCTGCAACATTCCAGGAGATCAGTGCTAGCTCCCTTAGGTTTCCAGCCTCACTTTCTTCCGTCCGCTTAGAACTGTAATGTCATTGTGAGACTCATAGTTC